>NW_010135433.1:27977-59271 GCF_000699245.1 Pterocles gutturalis
TCTGCACCACCTGCAGAAGGCACTAACTTTGGTGGGAGCATCCCCACGGCAGTCCTGAGAGGGAAGCATTATTTTTCTCCCTTGCACAGACAGCATTAAGGCCCTTATGATACAAAAAGCTCTACATAAGTAGACGTTGGCCTTCAAGTGGTTTTTGTGATGCTCTTACCAAGTTGCTGTAGGCTCAGAGCTTACACTTCTTGCATGAAAGTGAACTATGAAGACACAATAGAGTTGGGAACAAAAGTTCAACCCTGAGTCCCAATTTACCGTGCTGAGCATAAGACCCTTCCTCTTTTTACTTCAACAAAAATCTGGGCACATGTCAAATGTCACTAGCCCCTATTATAAATGGCATCTACTACTGTTCCCCCATTAAAATAGCAGCAAGTGAGCTAAGGCTTGGATCAGCTGTGTGATCCATACTAGTCAGGTTGGTTTTTTCTATCTTAGCCAAAATTCTGCAGGCAGCCAAGTGCATGCAAGCACCCACCAACTTCACTCCAAACTGCTTCTTTTAAGGTAGAATATAACTTACACAAGAGAACACTTCCGATAGTACAACCATAAAAGATTATGTTCCAACTCTTTCCCATGTATTTCAAACTAAATATTAGATTTTTCTTACCAACTTCTTAATAGCAGCAATAATATCTTCAAAACGCTGCACAATTTCCCCACTGAATTTAGAGTCTTCATTTTTCAAGCGATTTTCTAAATGAAAAATACAGTTAAATTAAAATGTATAGTTTTTAAGCTCCACATATTGCTCTATTGTTCTGCAAGAGTTATTTTGAAAGAGAAGGATTTTAACTATTTGCTAAATCTGTTTTCCCTTGTTCTAAAGTAGGTCGGCAACTTTCACACTCCTCCTCCTCCTGGTGCACAGCAAAGGCAGATGCACAAGTGGCATATGAAGTCCACAGAACCTGCTACTATTTTCAGTCACAAAATGCTTCCAACTTAAATTCTGCAGAATCAATCTTTTGAAAGAGTCATTCAGAGATGTTTACAGAGGTTATTAAACTGAAGTAAAAGCTGTGGATCAAAATACTTTCCCTTTAAGCAGGGTGCAGCTAATCTTTAGCATTTTTCCAAGCAGTCATGGCTTCATTCTGTCTCTTTACAACCAAAAAATATTAATCTGCATTCCTCAAAGCCTGAAGTGAGATTTACGTTACTCCAGAAGCTACTCTTTGTATTGTTAAATTTAATTTAGTTTGAGCTGGAATAATAATTGCAAGGATTTGAATTAATCCAAAAGATTATTGTACCTGTTACGGTAGCATGAAATTTTTTTATACCCTGATTTTGTAAAGGAGACTAAATCCTCATAGGAGGGGAAAAAGAAAATTCATAATTCAAGCCTAAGTGAATTCGCACTGGAGACGAGGCACTCAGCCAGCTGAGATGAGAGCTCTGGTTTTCATTTGACCTACTAACTTGTTTGAAAACTAGCAACTGTCTGATTTCAGTAGGATCTTCATCCGGAGCTGGTGGGAAGAAAGGGCAGGAGCAGCCGCCACCTCTGCCCCACCTGCCCGTCTTCAGGCCTGAGGACCATCACCCACCAGCATGGCATTTTCTGTGAGCTATCAACAGGAGAGATGTCAGAAAACAAGCCTATATATGCCGCAAACAGCAGAGTGGATGGCGTAAGAATTTGCCCCAGCTTCACCGGTTAGTAGTAATTCCAGACAATTCTTTTTAACAGCAGCAGTCTGAAACCACAGTCTTTTTACACCTTCAGATCACCAAAACTATGAGCTATTTTCCCCAGAAACATAACAAAATTTAGGACACAATGTGCATAGATGAAAATCCATGTTAAAATCGAATTTAAGTTCTGCTTGTGAAGCCTTTTTTTTCCAGTCCTTCAGGTCTTCCCTCTTCCAGACCCCCTCTTGATTTTTTTTTATCTGTTTGATTTTCTCTCCTCTTTCGTGCTTACACTTGCTCTCTCAAAATCTCTATTCCCTAGATGAAAATCTCCTTTAGAAAAACATTGTGATAAAGTTCTCAGATATTTTCAATTTACTCTTATGCCTGTTATTAAACTAAAACTAAATGCCACTGGTGAAGTGTAAGTTTCTCCAACACCATTTTTTAATTTAAAAAAAAACCCTTTGAAAACTCTTGCCATTTTTTCCTACATGCTGCTCCAAAGTTCAGCCTTTTATGCCACTCTCTTCACTGCCAAAACCCTTCTCGTAATCAAACCTTTAAGTCTTATGCCACCCCAAGCCATTGGTCTCATCTGCGTATGATTTTTTCTGACCTCCAGGTTATAAGCTCTTTGAGGGCCATTACAATTGCACAGCCTTTGAAACAAAGCTGTTGAGACAACGCCCTGCAACCAGTCCCAAAGGTAGCCGGGGAGCTCAGTTCTGAGTCTGACAGCTGAAGCCTCCATTTTGTGATGTACATCTGTAACCACAAGCTGTGCCCAGTCCTCGCCATTTAGAAGAAACCAGTTAGACAAGAATAACTTGTCATTATAGTTAAACAGATTTGACAGCGATGAGAAGTTTTGAATGTTCTGAAATTGGGAAATTTGAAATGATAACCAGAGGCAGTGTGCCCCAGCGTGGAATCCATCCCTCGAGACCACTCAGCCTTGATACATGTCTGCCCCTGCCTCTCAAAGAGGAGTATTTTAGAGACAGATAAAACTTGTCTGACGTGCGTGTCCTGGTACTTGGTTTGTTTGGTGTTTTTTCTCTGGCTAACTTTATTACCCATAGTGCAAATTTTTTTTTTGCTTACACTTGAAGCAATCCTTCTCTTGCACGGTGATTAATCTTTCCTTCTAACGCAAATTTATTCTGTTTTTAGTCATTGTTTCACCTCCTTCACAAAGGCCTTCGCACCAAGTTGCTGATTGCTGAATTGTTCTAGTTCTGCATCCCTGTAATCCATCCAGCTGCCCTCAAAGCAGGCAGTGTTTCTTACAAGGGACACCATGATAAATGGGATTCTATAGGTCACATTTATCTTCCAAGAAGGACCAACAGCTCCATGAACTGGTTCTTGTCTGATATGGCCCAGGAAAGAAAAAAATTAACATTCAAGACAGCTCAAGGGCTTCTCACCTCTCAAGACCTGAAAGGAATTAATTTGTGCTTTGAGCATATTTAAAATTTCCTTTTTCCGTCAGATACCATGCCACATGCTCACTTCAGAGGCTGAGGGGACCACAAGCATCTGTCTCGCACCGCCTGCCACAGCACCTGAACCGCAGGGCAAACCGTGTTTGCTTTCTTAATGTGCCACCAGACCTGTAGCTGAAGGAGGATTTTTCTCCACGCTGCCCTACAACGTCAGCGAGGAGGTTTGTGTTACAGCTAGAGACTGCAGTGGTCCATGAAAACTCATTTTTAAGCAAGGTTTCCAGAAACAAGATGTAGAACAAAGGCTTGAAGAGGAAAAACCCTAGACATCTTCACCTACGTGCTTCCCAAAAAGTCTTGGGAGTCCTGCAGAGGAACCAGATGGCCCCATATGTGCTCATAAAACCAAAAAGACAAGGAGGAAATGCATTAATAACCATGGCAGCCATCCTGTTTGGAAACATAGGACCTACACACAGCCCTTCCCCATCAAACACTTGTAGCGACTCTTACTTTCAGATTTTATGTCTTCTACATTAACCTCAGGCTGCAGGTAAATAGGAGAAGACTGTCCGTGGCCGCTGCAGCCATGGGGACAACATTCACCATATCTTTTTAGGCAGATATTTAAAAGGACAAACAGTGCTAAGGCAAAATAATACCCATTTTCCTGTAAAGCCCTGTCTCACCACATCCCCACAGCAGAAAACAGATGGACAACACGAAGGTTGGGTCTTTCCCTGCTTCTGCCCTCCTGGGGCTGGGGGGACGTTGTCCCCAGGGAGACCAGCCCTCCCTCCCAGTGCCGGGGCAGGAGGCACCTCAGCACCCCCCAGCCCTGCGCACACCCACCCAGGCTCTGCAGGTGCCTGAGGGCGACTGGTGCCACCACAGAGGACGAGAGCGCTGTGGTGGATGGACGAGGCTTCAACATGGCGGCTGGGACAGGCCTCAGCATGGCAGCTGGGACAGGCCTCAGCACGGCAGCTGGGACAGGCCTCGCTGTTGCCAGGCAGCCAGGCTCTGAGGGGTCAGGGCAGCATTCCATCCCCTCACCCTGGGGCAGAGGCACAGACCCTGGGGGCTCAGGCTGGTCCCCCCAACAGACCTTCCAGGGTTACGGGGTGTATGTAGCCCCCATCCCATGGCAGCCTCCCAGAGGTGCCAACAGGAAGGTCCTGGGCAGGAGAAGACCTCACCGCCTTCCCACCTCACATCCATGGGGACAAGGGCCAGGCTGTTGTTCCCTGGAGAAGTCATTTCTGGGAAGCAGATGATGGAACATAAATTTTCTTCATTGGTGCAACCTCTGCGCTGCTGGTTCAAGGCCTTTCTCTGTCACAGACAATGAATCACATCAAGATGAGGTTAAAATATTACAATAAACCTTGAAAAGTCCACTTATTAAATGGCCTTCTCACAAAACATGGTGCATACAGTACTTTTAGGTCCTAGTGGTTAAACTTGGTGATTTCTGGCCTTGGACACTATGCTGGCATCCCAACCTTCCAAAACATGCAAGATTTAAAAATATTAATAATAAAGTTTAGATTCCTTGTATGCTTTTCCAAGCCTGCAGGCTGCAGCTGAGTTGCATTTTGAAGCTTTCCCATGGATCTTTTAACTGCAGTCATCTGTGTTTTACGGTTATCACTGTAAAACCAGGGGCTCTAAGAACAAATATCCTCTGTTCAAAATTAAAGATAAAATAGCAATTGTATGGGGCAGTTTTGGGTGGCAGTTCTGATTATTGCTGTGTGAACTGGGCTCATAGAGACAAATAATGATCAGCACAATATCACCTCTTTTTAATTCTCTAAAAAAAAAAATCTAATAGAAAGCAGTACAACTTTCCTCTGGAGCTCACCAGCTTGTTAGGAGATGGCCCCTTTCCTTCCTACATATTTATGGCTGCTGCCACCTTGCCAAGCAATTACTTGAGATCTTCTTCGTTCACAATCAGTATCGATTTATGGCTCCACAAGGGACAGTCAGCAAAGGTGGTGCCATCCTTCACCTCCAGCCCTCCGAGAAATTGCTTTGGAAATTGAACTGTGCCAAGAACAGCCATGTGTTAAATCATCTGCTGTTAATCCTTCACGTTGGGTACACGCACAGGACATGATCCCAAGTGAGACAAGCCTCCTCGTCTCCTCTTGGTGTTTGCAGGAGATGGGGGCAATCAGTGTCCACTATCATGCAGACTGTAGTAATATTCTTCTGCAGTTTCCATACAAAAAGTATCTCCAGTTAACACCCAAAATAGACGGATCCATGTCTTCATTTCACTGCAGTCAGAATACCATTATCTGGGTGGACATAATAATCCCTGGACTAACAGAAGACCTATCCTACCTGGCTTTAAAAAAAAAAAAAAAAGTCATCTGTTCATTGCATGACAGCCAAATTGATAACTACAAGATAAAGCTTTGCTAGGAAGAGGGGAAGGACCCTCTTTTTCTAAAGATCTTTTTAAGTCTTAAGCAGGAGTCAGGCTTCAATGAACTCAGTGGTCGCAGAGCACAGGCACTTTTGTACCTGAACAAAATTCAGGCACCTCTGGGCCAGGTAAACAAATTGATTTCTATAATCCTGAAGCACTAGGGGCAAGTTCTCAGTTCCTTCATGAATTTAGCCCCTCACCTGGAAATTATACTTAAGGAAAAACTATAGGGTTTTTCCTTCTCAATAAATTATTTCTAGGTAGAAAATTTACCTGTTCTTCCTGGGTTTTTAAAAAATTATGGTACCGCTGTTGTGATGGTACTGATGGTTTTGTAAAAAATGTATCAGTGGAATTACAGATTTTAATGGGAATATAATAGTAATTTCCCTGTTTCCTTATGAAGTATAACCATATATTCTGCAAAAACAGCCTCAAAATCAGGACTTCTGATGGGAAATAGTAACTTTTTTTTTCCAGTAGTCATTTCAAGACAGGGCTTCACTAGAACTTAAAACACTGCTGCAGAGTTGCAAAGAACTTCAAGCTCTTTAACACTTAACAGCAATTTCCTAGTGGCTCTTACATGAAAAGTCCTCCATGGGGCTATCTCCTCTCCTAGAAATGTGCCTTTTCAATTGCTGTCACGGTGCCTGTGCAAGTCCAATAGACCTTACCTGCAGATGTTGCTTTCAAACTCCTGTCAACGATGAAGGTGGTAAATATGATACAGACACATAAAATACACACATGAGGAAAGGATGGGTCATAAAGTGGGATGGTTTTACAATTGCAGCAGGTCAGTTAAGCTAAGAAATACTTTGATTTCTAGCTTCAGACTTCTAGGAATTTATTGCTGCCCTGTAGCAAAAAGTAAATTTAGCTACTGCATTCATCACCAAGCAGGGAAAGCCAAATCCCTGCCCAACCTTACGGTGGGAGTAGCTGGGCAATGGAGCACCGGCTTACAAGAGCCACCAGGATACTAGGTCTCAGCAAGCAGGGGTAATGCTGTCTAGGAGGATCTGCTCCCTCTTTCCTCTGACTCATAATTTGAACATGGATAAAGCTAATACATGTTCAAAGTGAATGAAAATTTACATCTCACAAATCACCTGCTTCCTGACAAGTTTATTAGAGTAAAAACTAAGAAAGGAATTCCAGTAGATTTATTTTTCCTCTCTATTTACTCTGCTCTGACTTCAGTTGATCTACTTGTCCATATTAGACGAGCATCTGTGATGTTCTCTTCCTGATAAATAAACACAGAGACTCTCTAATGGCTAATGCACTCGTGCAATAATTGCTGGGGGTTGGGAAATATGTGCTATTCCCTTCAATCATCTCTTGTAAACTCACTTTCAGCACAAGAAAGAGCCACATGGGGAACTGTCATCCGCCTATTTTATCAACAAGGCAATCAGCATTGTATGTAATCTATTCCCTACCTCGAATGACTCTTAGATTCCCAGTGCTTGTGTCTAACTCTTATTTGGGAGATAGTGTTAATTTCCCTGACCAATAATAAATTTTAATTTTCAAACCAAAACCATGGAATGTAATTTTCTTCCTGTGCCATCATTAAGCAGCTTAATTAAGCACCAGCTTACACAGCTTTCAACCTTCCTGGAGTCTACCCCCAGTGTACGTGTAAAGAGCAACAATATCCCCCCTTCCCAGCCTTCATTTTGCTAGATTAACGAAGCCGAACTCTTCTGGCCTCCATTCCTGTGGCCCCTACATTCCCTTGGATACCCTTATGAGGACTTCTCTGCCCCACTGGACACTTTCATACTGTTTCACCAGGGTTTTCTCATCAATATTTGTTTCTAACTGGCAACATTCTACCCAACAAGATAGTTTTATGTTATCAATCCAGGACATAACTTTGCCTTTGTGATGCAAAATGTCACCAGATTTTTATTGCTCTGGGGCTTCAAGATTATCCAGTTCCTTCCATGCAGCATCCCAATGGTCTCCTCCCAATACTTCACCATTTTGTATCTTTAGCAAAGCTTGTTAGCATCCTCTGCATCTGGGTTATTTTGTTTATTTTATGTATGAAATGTTCAAATATGGCTGATATTCAGGAAACTTTAGCACTGACCTCTCCTTTTAATGCTACCAATTACCATCTGCTCCTGATGATCTCCTTAAAATCTTCTATTAATTTAAGTTTTACCTGCTTCACTCATATAATTTCCCCCATGGCACCATATCAGAGACTCCAGGTATAGGACTCTAGAGCAGCTTCTCTGTCCAATTTTTTTTGCAAAAGTGAAGTTATGATACCATTGTTCATCCTGCATAGCAGGAACCAGAGCATTTCACTCTAGAAGGCAGACTTCCTCACATCTCTTGTGACTGGAGAGCTGTAGGAGTACCTCTGGCTAAATGGCAGTAGGAACGATGTTTTCTTTTAATTTGCACTATTGGTATAGTGTGTGAGTCATAGACTTGTGATTGCTGCTAGGAAAGTGGGCGAGATAAAACACTTGAGAAGAAGAGAGATTCTTGGTTATATCCCAATGTTAAAATTTATTTCTGAAAATTCGGTGTTCAAAAGTCACACTAGTAGTATCAGAATTTTATACTCTAAGTTTTTATAAGCTGACGTGAAAACTTGGGGCATCCTTATTGATAGTTTTGCTCTCTGTAGTTCGTCACATCTCTATATTTCAGCTGAAGAAGTTGTAAATTGTCTAGTTTTTGAAGGGAGAGATAGGTGAGGAAGGTTTCCAGGACTTCAAAAATTTCAGACTAGAAGGAATACAAGAAGTGCTTCCTCAAATTAGTTCTTCTAAGAAGGTTACAGCCCCACCTCTTGCTAATTAATGCTGCAAATTTGCTGATAACTGACAGGTTCAGCTGATGTGCTGGTAAGGGTTCTGTAATTATGTTTAGCCTGTGCCAGAGGTGATATTTTTTCACCCAGTGTAGCAGGCTAATAACTGTGTGGACGGTTGTTTCTTCAAGCAAGCATCTGTGGAATTAGGAGAAATGAAATGATGCCTCATGTCTGACTTGGCAAATGGGGAATATTTTGTGTAAAGACATCTGCTCTGGAGATCTGTCTGGATGTTACATCCATTTTTTGTCACATAGACATTTTTGGACTGGTCTGGGCTACTTTATATCACTTTAGCTAAATTAGAGGGTTGTAAGAAAAAAGTGAAAATGTAACTAATATCCTCTTTACAGCTCCTTCATAAAGGGAAATAAATGCAGAAGGGCCTTGCTGTGAATGACAATTAGCTTCACTGGACTGAATTACTTTTTTAAACTTAAACAAAAAAAGCCCTGAGGAGGCACAGACTGCAGCCTTGAGGCTGAACCACTCTGATATTCAGTGAATGTGAGAAATAACTTGCTAGTTAAGGGGCAGACAGGAGGGAAAAGCAATGAAAGCATGTCAGCACAGGGCTACTTTGTCTTCTATTTTTCTTAGATAGACTCCTTCTGAAGTTCTATTCTGTTCTCTTATTCCAATCCCGGTCCCTTTAGCATCTCCCAGCATTTTGGCTGAGGCAGAGCAGGAGTGGACGGGCAGATGGGAACACAGGCAGCGCAGAGAGGGGCACATCCCAGTCAACGGGGGCTTGCAGAGTGCCAGACAGAACAGTCTCACCGTGTACTTCTCTGCCCGTTACCTCACCTTGCATGCACACAATGATGCCCCCCAGATCATAACTCTGTAGATTTAGCACTCCTTCTGGGGCAGCTAGGGAGGTGGTGGATAGCTGGGCTTGCAGCAGGTTCGGGGGGCTCAGGTGCCCTTTCTGGTTCTCATCCGCCCCCAATGACCCACACAAAGAAGACAGCAGAGTTGTAGAAGTGGCAAGTCAAAGGTATCTGACTTGCTAGCCCGCAATTACTCAGATTAGATGCTGACCGGAGGAGAGCACCAACAAACGGTGAGCTGACCATTCACCAAAGACAAGAAAATGAACAATTCAGATAGGAGACAGAAGCAGCTCAAGCTCACGTATGTACTTACAGTCACCTCCTGTGGAGAAGGATCGTTCACTCTCAGCATCTTCCCCCTCCCGTGGCAGAGAGTGGGTTTTTGCCACTCTCTCCTGTAAAGTTGCTGAGCAGCAAGAAAGCCTGGCAGAAATAAAGAGAAGCCATTCCTCCTTCCCTTTTTCAGGCACTGCAGCTATTGACACTTTTATCAGTGGACACGTCTCACCCTTATCCAAATACCATATGTCCCGCAGTGCCTGCATGTGCCAGCAGGTCTTACCAGGCTCCTTCATGCCAGCAGCCTCACTCCTCTGATCCCCAGCATCCCAGGAAGCTTGTGTGCAAGTTCACTGATGGAGCATCTTTTAATTCTGTGCTTGAGAAAATAATCTATTAAGAAGAGCCAGGAAGAAATATATCACATTTGGTGTTTGCAGAGCTGCACTGGGCAAACACATGGGCTTGCCACATATTTCCCTGGGCCCAGATGGAGAATGAAAGGCTGATAAGCTTACAGTTGACTGAGTTGTAACCTACCAGGACAGGGATGGGAGCCAGCTGCCATCTGAAAGCGCACGGGGAGATAGCAGAAGCTGTGGGGAAGAAGATAGACTGTCTTTAACTGGATTAACTGCTCACAGAACATTATATCGTTCTTATCTCCTCACAATTCCAGGGCTTTCTTGACACTGATGTGTTTCATGATCCTACTCTTGCTAGATTAATATTAAAGAGCAGAGGAAGCATAAAGGAGATCAGTAACAGCCCAGAGTCAAATCCATAAGCTAGAAGAGTGGAATACTGCTGAGGCAGCAAGAAGCAGGGAATGAAAACCAACGATGTTAGACAGTGTTCACATTTCACATCAAACCACCAATGGAGTGTCCATTTCAAGGTACATAGACAGATATTCAAGTGACATAAAGCACTGACAGAGCTCTGCAAAAACTATCGAACCTCTCCTAAACAGGCAGCTGTTTAGAAGCAGGCTTATAAAGTTTCTGGAAAGTACAGGTGAAACCATTGAGAAGATGTTTTAAAGTCATAGAGCCTAAAAAAGGCACAGTTGTAGGTGTAGATGTTCCAACAAAACTTTTCTCCCACCAGCACACCACTCCTGATTCCGTATCCCCAAGCCAGAGTTAAACAGGTTTCAGTTCCAATTAGCACAGCCATTTGGGCTGGCTTTCCAAGGCACACTCAGCAGGTAGACCTGTTCTCTTCCCTGAAAGGCAGCACCATGCTGAGCACATCAAAACACAGCTGTCTTCTTCACATCAGCCAGACAGTTCCCAGCCATGGAAAGGCCTGGTCCAGACCTGTCCTTGTGTCTAAACAAGTCACCCAGCTGAGACATCATCCACCTTAGAAACCTCTCAGCTTCCTCTCCAGAAAGCGATTTATCAGCCTCTCAAACTACCCAGAGACAGAGGATGAGAGATGCTGCTCAGAAAAGGTTTTTGGCACATACCTAACTCCAGCAACCTGAACAACCTCGCTTAGTTTGATGGGTCTTCAAAACATCCATTCATTTGCATATCTTCTTAAAGCAGCCTTTGAACTAGGGGGACAACCTGACTCCTGAAGCACTAGTGATGTCCCGGTTCCTCTGGCAGGAAACATTTTGAAAAGAATGCTTTCATGCCCTCCTCTCCCCTGCATTTCACCCAGGCAGGGTGAGCTACTTCCCAGGTTTCACCCACCTAGAAACCCTCACAAGTTTGCCACTTCTGCTATTCAAGCTTGTCTATAGCTGCTCTTTGAATGCAAATGAAGATCAGAAACAAAAAGGCTTTACGACCTGTGTCCCCCAGCACAGCACAGCCCATAAACACGTGTCATCCTGGTGTCACCAGCCATCTACTGTAATCACACTAAAATATTTTAAGAAATAGACCTCAGTGTTGTTTTGTTTTTTCCTCACTTATTTGAAAATCAAAAAAGATGGAGGTATAACACCTCCTCATAGTGTTGCTCTAGGATTAGGACTTACCAGAGAACACTAAAGGCATTCCAAGCTTTCACTCCCTATACACACAGGAGCTCTGTCATTGCAAGCTGTACAGCAGGACCAGGAGTTAGCAGAGGTTTGCAAACAAGGCTTACAGGAGCTTCAGGCATAATGGCTTTTTACAAGCTTCCATGTTCAAAGGTATTGTGGGAAATGCTACTGTGATCCCACCAAGGTGATAGTGGCCATTGGCAGCACAAGCAATCCCAGCCCTGGCTCAAGTCCTCTGCTCCTGGTGCATCCCAGCATGACCTTCCCAATTGGTTCCACCCACAGCATTAACCCATCCCAGCTGCTCAGCAGCTGCCTGCTTGCAGGCTGTTACTGCCAAACAGATGAAAAGTCAGGGGGGCTGCAAGGAGGTTTGGGAGCTGGGTTGGAGAGGTGGGAACTGAGAAAAGATAGAAGGGTATGGCTGGGAGAGGTGGGTGTGCAGGGGTACAGTTAGGGTGATGGTGGGCTGGAGGGGTGGGCTGTGGGTGTTGAGAGGGGGTGATGCTGGAGGAGACAAGTCTTGGTCTCTATTGATTTGGGCTCTTCAGAATATTTGGACTCTGCCAGAAGGTTTTATTTTGTTTGATTTCCAAGTATACAGGAGAGGTAACATTTAAATCCTCCTTAGGGTTTGGCGTTGCAAAAGGCTGGTCTTGGATATAACTGCATTGGCAGTGCTCAGGAAGAACACCTTTATGGGACCAGTGGGATGTGACATTAAAAGTGCTCATTTTCAAAATGCACCTGTTGGACCCATGTACTCATCTTGTAAGTAATGAAAGTTCTGAAAGTCAATCTTCATCCTCGCAGACATTCACACAGGCTTCCTTAGAGACCCAGGGGATATACTGGCCACTTCAGTGCACTGGTAGGGAAGTTTAAGAGGCGATTAATGCTGGGGGTAGGTGTTGAATTTTAATTCCTGGCTTCAAACTACACATGCTAAAAAAACCCACATTCCATTTGATCAAAAGCAACAGATGTCACATTGAGGCATGCAGTTTTTCACTGGAAAAGAAACAAAGTTTCTATCTACCTGCAGGTGACATTTAAAAGACAGTCTAGTATTTTTAAATAAGAGCAAAGCAGAATATTTAAGTACAAACCTTAAATAATAAAAAAAAAAGGTATTTGAGACTCCTCTCAAGAATTAACTAGCCCACAGTCACACCAACGTTTCTACCAACCCCTTGTGCATTTGGGTTGTACGTTTATACACAGTCAAACAGAACTACAGCCTGACTTAGGACAGATGTCACCATGTCCATGTGAAACTGAGATGCAGCTAAATTAAATTACTCTAAGGAATTACTTCAATCCAAGAAGTTGAGATAAGTTTTTAAGGATCTATTTCTTTGTGGAAAAAATAAGTTCTGCACAAAATCATTTGTGATAGGAAAAAAGAAAATCTGCAATTTGGCTGAAAATGTTTTGATATTCACATTTTTATAGAAAAAAAGAAGTATGTTCCACAAATGGGCAAATCATTCAGCACTTAACCAATTGTTTAGTTTGAAGCACTTTAGATAATGTTCAACAGCTGTTTCTCCTGCCTGATGGTTTTCCAACACCAATTGCCAATGTTTAAAAACCTTCACCTTTGAACAAGAGTAAATGGTTATTCCAGTTCCTAGCCTCTAGGTTCAGTATGGATCCCACAGTTTACACCACATTTCAAAGAACAGCTTTGGGTAAGCAAATACCATGACAATAAGGAAACTAAAAATTCCTGTGTGGTGCTGACCCCTCCTGAAGTGTGTTGCTTACAATTTGCACAATGTGAAAACGGAGGAAGACACAATTATTCATGTTCCTGTTATTTTCTAACAACACCGATAAAAAAATACCCCAAACTATGTGCTAAGATCTTTATTTCTGTTCTTTACTCATCCAGACGTGAAACAGATAGAGAAGGCGATCTTCTTGGCCTGCACCATTTTGTAAGGGCAAAGTGTGTGTGGATCACAACAGGTGAGCCAGAGAGAGAGAGAAAATGCTTCTTTGCATGTTATGTGTCCAGTTTGCAAATTGGTAATTCCAGTGGCAACACAAAGGAGAACTCCTACATTTAGTAACATTTATTTCTGCATTCGGTATCAAGTACATAAGTGCAAATATTCAGAGTCCATAATTAAGTCCATTAGGAACTACAGAGAATGTAATACAAATTGTAATAAATTTAACATGCTGGAACTTTCCAGTTGCCATACATGTAAATCAGCCTGTCAATCCCTTGCGACAAAAGTACTGGGTTTTGTTCTCATTTTTTTGAGTTATACAAAACTGATTACCATAAGTACCGATTACTGTTTATTTTATTTGTGCTGGAAAACACTAAAACATCAGTCTACAATTCTATATAGTTAATAAAGATGAATCCAACCAGCAACCCAGTGACGTAGAAGCAATTTTAACTATTGCATCAGTGCGCTAAGCAGGAAAGCCCCTAGCCACATGTGACATTAGAAGTTATAGAAGCAATGCCAATAGAAGAAGGAAAAACACTAAAAAAATAAAATAAAAAAAGGTCAATATTATTTAGGCTCTCACCATCATGCACTTTATAAGCAACACAAAAAACCACATCTAGTACACTTTTCTCTTTACTATACTTTAGTGCTTGACACAAGTGATTGCAAATATTCTAAGTGCAGAAGCAGCAGGGGAAAAGCACTGCTTCCAAGTTTTATGTTTCTAAGATTATGGTGTCGAGAAAAAAAAAACAATAAATTTGCAGTAAAGTGTAAGAACAGAGCTGTTTCACTCCAGATTCCCCTGTTCACTGCTGTAGTTGACGAATTTCTGATGTCTGCTTTACTCTGCCTTTCTCTTAGCACCTGGGATTTTAGCTTGAATCCTAGAAATAAAGAAGAAAAAAAAAAGGAGGATTATATGGTCAGGCAGCTATTCCATTCCAGTGGATACTCACTTAAGAGTCTTAGCCAGGGACAATCTCTTTAGCTTGTGTTTGGTGTGTTGTGGCGACTGGTGGACCAGAGTCCGTAAGAAGAAGGGGTGATGCCCCTCTGTGTGTTCTTACAGGCCCCTAGTTGTAAACGGCCCAGGTTTTGGTGGTTCATGTAACCACGGCATAAGTTCAGTGATGTTCTCCCCGCTTCGTTATTCTGCCATGGTCTATTGTCTGTTGGAAGCCAGGAATGAAGTTTAAACAAAGAATGTTTCAGTACAGACCCTCAGTCCTGCCCAAGGCTAAGGGTTTTGCAGAATCACAGAAATATTGTCTGGAAAGGACCTCTGGAAGTCTTTAAATCATCTTCCTACGTGAGGCAGGACAATCCCAAATGCTAAATCAGGTCAGCCACAGCTTTGTCTTGCTGCATCTTGAAAACCTCCAAGGAAGGATGTTCTGGCACCTTCTCATGTAGCCTGCTCCAGTGCTGTCCTAATCTCCTAGTGAAAATGTTTCTCCTAATGTCCAACATCAACATCCTAAGCTGGATTTATGTTGTTGTTCCTTGTTATATGCACCTGAGAAGAGTTTGGCTCAATAATTTTGTAACTTCCTATCAAGTACTTGTAGGCTGCTATGAAATCACTCCTCAGCTCCCTCCTTGCCAGGCTAAACAAGCCCAGTTTCCTCAGCATCTCCCTGTGGGTCACTTTCTCCCTGTGCCTCACCATTTTGTAACCTTCCATTGGATACCTGTTATTCAGCCAGCCTTTGCAAAAGCCATGGATGCAAACTGCTGAGACATAGGGATGTACCTTCTACTCCAGCCATTCTGCTTCATTAATTCTTGAGTGTCAAGAACTATACTTAGACCCTCATTGTGCCCTTGGGGATGCCAGAAAACCTTTTGATAAAGCCAATGCATTAGGGACTAGAGCAGACTGCATCAAAAATTTCATACAGGTCTTCCATCCGTTCCATGGTGGTTTGAAACACTCAAGATCATGGCAATGTGCCACTCGAGAAGCCAGCAATGTGCGCTTGCAGCCTAGAAAGCCAATAGTGTCCTGGACTGCATCACAAGAAGCGTGACCAGCAGGTCGAGGGAGGGGATTCTCCCCCTCTGCTTCGCTCTCCTGAGACTCCACCTGGAGTGTTGCATCCAGCTCTGGGGCCACAAACATAGGGCATGGACCTGTTGGACCAAGTTCAGAGAAGGGCCAGGAAGATGGTCAGAGGGCTCAAGAACCTGCTGTACAAGGACAGGCTGAGAGAGTTGGGGTTGTTTAGCACGGAGAAAAGAAGGCTCCAGGGAGGCCCTTAAAGTGGGCTACAGGAGAGATGGAGAGGGACTTTTTATAAGGGCATGTAGTGATAGGATGAGGGGTAATGGCTTTAAACTGAAAGAGAATAGATTTAGATTAGATATTAGGAAGAAATTATTTACTGTGAGGGTGGTGAGGCAGTGGCCCAGGTTGCCCAGAGAAGCTGTGGATGCCCCATCCCTGGAGGGGTTCAAGGCCAGGCTGGATGAGGCTTTGAGCAACCTGGGCTGGTGGGAGGTGTCCCTGCCCATGGCAGGGGGTGGCACTGGATGGGCTTTAAGGTCCCTTCCAACCCAAACCATTCTATGATCCTATGGTGCTTCCAGCTATTTTCTTTCTGTAACAGGGTGGTGTTCTAATTCCTACTCTGTTCATTAACGGTATTATTAACTCTAAAGGACAGAGTCCCTGAATGCAAAAACCCAGTTTTGGGGCAATCAGTGGGGAAGGGAATTAACACATTCCTTCTGTCTGTCTTCTCCAGGTAAAAGTCTGGACATCAGTCGCTGGTTGGGCTGCTCTGTCCACAGCTCCCCAAAACACAGGAGAGGAGAGAGAAGGATGCAGGGTCACAGCTCTGCCCCAGTCTACACTCAGATGACAAGGACTGTGTCCCTCCAGGGGTCCACCTTCCCACAGGCTCCTGCGTGCCAAGAGCTGGGGAGGACATCATTCACAGGACACATCATCCCCAGGACCACCCAGCTCTTAGCCACCCCCAGTGCACTGCAACTTCTGGTGAAGTCTGCTGCTGAACTCACTTTGCCACAACAGTGTTTATGTGGGTCCGCACCAGCCCCAGGTATTGATCGATCTGTGCCTGCAAAGAACAAAACGAGACCAAGTCAATCAAGCATCGAGGCAGAACCACGCAGAAACCTGAACTACAGCGTGCAGACAGACTTACCTGGTACTTGTCATATACAACGGGGAGAGTAAACATAGACACCACAGCTGAGGAGAAAAAGAGCACACTGTTATATTCCTGCCCATCAAATCCCTCCAGAGAAGAGACCTACTTCACACAGCAACAAACACGTATCATGCCGCTGGGTCAGCTGATCCACCAGGGATCTTTGCATTAAAAATGAACTTTGATCAAACCTCCCAAATATGAGATTTCCCATTGCTCTGGGACTAGTGGCTGCAAAACCATAAAACACGAATTAGTTCTAGCAGGAGGGACAATGCAGTGAGAATAACGAATATTTACTGGAAAGGGAAATAAAAGTTGATAGTTTAACTGTGGATTAGGCACAATGAGGACAGGCTGTTTTGTCTAAGCACAGATCACGAGGGAGTTAAAGTTAAAAATAGATTTTAAAAGAAATGTTGATTTTTACCCATTATCAGAAGAGTCAAGCCATTGAAGAGGGCTCCCACGTAAGTCAGCAGCCACATTAGTACTGCAAACTAAATTAAAGACAGATCATTACATCACCTCCAGTGTCAGAATAAGGAATTAGTTCACTTAACTAGCTAATATAAAAGCACATTAGCCTTTTTTTATGTGTAAGGGGACTTGTTAAGTAATGCATATTAGGAGTTAGGTACTTTTTCTGGGTGTATAAACCCCATTATCTGTTCTGCTGTTCACTGCTTCTCACCCTCTTAGCTGAGCTTTCATGCATATTTAGGGCTTAATTGAATACATTTAGGACTCTGCATTGAGCACGGCATAGGCAGATCTCTGCATCCAATTTTGATGATGGCAGGGGTCATTCTACAGGCTAATCACAGCCCTGCAGTGATAATGAAAGTGACTGAAAACTCTTGAGGCTGGGAGATGGGTACATTTTTCTAAAAATCTTTAGTAATTAGGAGCCTAACTCATGTCTGCTCTCTTAACAATCTTCCCTTTGCTCTGAAGAACACCTACTTGACTGTAAGGCTGAAAATAAATAATTATCTCAGCAGAGAGGAAAAGAAGACCTTTGTAACAGGAAATGCCACCATTACAGGAAATCCCAATTAACAGAGGCATCAGACGGGACCGCACCATTTTGTGGCAAAGTCATAGAAAGCATAATGCTGAAATGCTTCTAGAACTGCAGTGGAGCTAAGCTAGGCCTGCAACTTCTATAACTCCTGTATTACAGAACAATAAATTCAAATGCAGATAGACAAGCCTCTAAACTGCTGGAAGTAAGCAGTTGGGAAATCAAAAAGGAGAGCTACTTTTATATTTGGAGCTACACAAAACTAGGTTTTATGATGACACTGTCAACATGGGAAGCAGCGCTTTGAAATGTAGATTGATCCTCTAGAGATGGGTTAAAAATATTTAAAGCAATCCTACTTTTAAAGAATCCACAAGGTCCTGAACGAGAAAGAGTCTCCTCAGCTCTTTGACTGTGCTGTTGACGTATAGCTGGAGGCAGTCTGTGTATTTCTGAATCTGGTCCTGTGAAAGATTCATTTCCATCTCCAAGTAGGCTCTGCCAGAAACACAAGTCCAGTTACAAACCCAGCAGATTCACCTGCTGTTCATGCTCGTGCCTGTCTACCCCATCACTCCCTCCTCCCCAGACCTCATTTCTTTGCACTGGAGCAACCTGTCCCTCTTCCTGCAGGCACAGAGCCACCAACACACGTTGTCTTCGCCTGGCGTGACCCATGTCCCTGGACACTTGCAGGCTGCGCTGGGGCTGTCTGCCCCCAGCCTTGCCCTCTCCCCACACACAGTCTGGTCTTGATGGGATCTCCCTCTTTGCTTCACCTGAAGGAGGGTGCAATTCCTAGCTGGGGGCGGGTGGTTCCCCACAAACTTCTGTGCAACACTCCTGCTGCAGAAGGGGACATCTCCTCCAGCTGGCAGCCTCTCCATGAACAAAAGCTGGCCACATGTCACCTTCGGCAGCAATGTCCCCTTTCCTCTCCTCCATCCCTCCACCCACCCTGCACCTCCAAGCCATGCCCATGTGAGTCACATCTCAGAACCAACCCAAGTGAAACAGTAGGAGCAGCACCCCAGCAAGACCTTTTTTCAGTGTGTTTTTGCAAACCAGACTGGTTCCATGACCTGGTTTACCAACTTGTTGTCAGGGCAGAGGAGAAAGTATTGCTGCTCTCCTGGAGCAAACCACCCGGATCCTGTGGAGAGTGGGATGGGCACCAGCACTGGCACCAGCACTGTCACCTACGGTAATGAACTGCCACATCACAGCCAAGCAGTGACGGAGAAAAGATATAAATAGTTTCCCTCTGTGCCAAAAAGAGTGTGCCCAGAAACAACAGTCTTCCTGCTTGCAGAGATAATGTATTATTACTAGTTCTAATGAAACTCTTTTTTTCTCTGTTTGGTAAAAGTTTTCTGGATCTTTTGCATGTCAGGAAAAAAAATTCCCATGTCTCAGAGCATGATGGCTTTTGTGTTGGTTTTTTTTGTCCCCCAGGATCTGAGCCAATACAGCCTTGCAGCTCTTGAGACACCGAAAACCAGAAAAAAATTATTTCCCCTGCTATGAGCAAGAAAAGACTTTTATCTAGTATAAAAGCGGCAGCTAAAGAAATGTGAATTGCCACTGGGAATGGATCCTTTGCAAGATAAACGGCCCCTGGCCATGACTGCAAAACACTCACTTGAAGGGGTGGCCCTCGTCTGTCTTCTGCACAGCCTGTAGGACCGATTTGTAGATTCTGAAGCTAATGGTGGCCGAGAGGCCAGCGAGGGCCAGGTAAGCCACGACACTGACGACGCTGAACTGGGTCAGGGAGAAGAGCAGCAACAGGAGGCTGCCGAACACAATCCCCGTCTGCTTGATGTCACGCCAGTACAACAGGTCGATAGCTGGGGAGAGAAGACCAACATGTTAAAGGCAGGAGCTGGAAGGGCATCAAGGATGGGCACCATGGCCACGGCGATGCTCAGAGTCCTTGCAGGAGGGTAAAGGGAGGAGGGATGCTCCTGTGAGCAGGAGCATCAACAGGAACTCCTCAACAGAAGCAGTGAAGTGACTTCAGCGATGCACTGAGGAAATTACAACCAATGACCTACTTGAAATGCTGGTATTTCATGTCTCTGTGTCTGGGTTAAATAAGATGGATGAATATCTCCAGCTGCAACATGGTGGGTCTCTTGCAGCAGCAAGGCAAATGAAAACTGGGGTGTGTGTTGTTGGTAGGGCTGTATGGAATTTTTTACCCTAACTTGTATTTAGCTGCTCTGGAAACTGGATTTTGTTTTGGTTTGGTTTGGGTTTTTGTTTGTTTGGGGTTTTTTTTGGTTTTTGGGGGTTTTTTTGCAAATCCAAATGCCAAATGTTTGATTAAAACATTTTCAAGTTTTGGGTTCTGATAAACGAATTAGAAAGTTTGGGATTAGCCACAATAAACCACTCTCCCATTCATTTTGTTATTTCCCAAATTTTGAGACAGCAAAGGACTCCTGGTTTTACCACTGCTTAATAGTCACATGGGTAGGAAACCACTTTTCAGATGGGACCTTAAAATCCCTTTTTGCTACTGCAAACCCAACCATCTCCAAAATATTAAAAAAAAAAACCTTTCTGCTTATCAGATAACTTTCCTTGTCTGGATCCATGGGAGGTGTTAGAACAAAGCAAGTGCAAAAAAAAATTTCAATGAATGTATTTTTACATTTGTAAAGCAGTTAATTTTGACAGTGTTTTTCACCCAGTTTGTACTGTTTATTCCAACCTCTCTGGCAAACAATCTTACCATCAGGAATAGCCACTATAATAGAAAAATTTTATTAAAAGATTGCTGAATATCCGTTCCACAAAGGTGAATTTAATTTCTTTACACCAACATCCTGTTTCTGAGAGGACTCTTCATCCAGCCAAAGAACATGCTCGTGACAATCTGAAGAAAACAGCTTTGATTTCACACTGCACAAGTCCTCATGAACAGCTTGAACACACCACCAGCCAAACAGATTTCATAGATGCCACTTGTCAAATCATTCTGAACAAAGAGTAAATTAAAGAAAACTGCAATCTGTCAAAAAAAAAATCACAAATACAAAAAGAAACAAAATTAATCCAGCCTAGTAGTTCTTATCATCTAATCTCCACAAATGGTGAATCACCACGGCATGTTTATATAGCATGAGCTGTATTACTCATTACTATTACACATATTAGCGTTGCTTTTCAAGGTGATGGGCTTCGATGTAAAAACTGCTATTGTGTTACTGAGCTCTTTCCTCTTCATGCAATGTTCACATCCTACTATATTCTCCATCAGTATACACAATATAACAACTCATACTTTCAGTGCCATTGTTCAGCACTGGCTGATCATGAGCACACACGAACAGATCCATGGGCTGCATGGGAGCCAAGGGACAGCGTTTGGGGCTCCTGGGTGCTGATTTTCCAAATCAGAGACCAGGCCAGAGTCTTTCCAGATCTCCTTCCTGAAGAAACCCAGGTGCAGGGACTAGGGAATGCTGCAAAATGCAGTTACAGCAACGTCAGAGCATTCACCAGTATTGGGGAGGTTAGCAGCAGACCCAGCTGCTTTGCTGCAGGCAGCTGGAGCTCCACGAATTGCTTACAGTGTTGAGGTGCTGGAGTATGCGACTCGAAAACCATCCTTATAAAAGCACAAGCATGCAGTTTTGACCATTTTTGATACTCTTTTTCAGCCAAGGCACTGCAAAATTCTGCAGCACAGCACAGCAACTGATGTGCTTTCACCAGCGAGCATTTGGACAGGAGGTATTATTCACAGCCCCATCATTTTTGTGCTTAAAAATTCCTCTGTCACAGGACAGCATTCAAAATTTATGCAAATCTCACTTCCTGAGATACTTAAATTTTATATCACACAATACCTTCATGTTAAATGGAATGAGCACAGTTGAGATAGCTCAGGATGCTGTACGTGGAACATGATCTGCTGATGAAAGAAAAACTCCACACTCCAGGGAAAAACACTGCCTAGGACACAGGCAGTAGACAGACAAACAAATGAGAGCTGAGCCAAAAAACACAGAAGCCCACTTCAGTAGAGTTCCCTGAGTCAATCCCAACTGATGATGAGAACCAAAATGAGCAACTAAGCCCTCTCTCTAGGATCTTCTGCTCATATTCCTGCAGACTGGAAGTGGGCTGTATTCTCCCTCAACAAGGAAGATGCTGAACCACTTCTAATGATTGCACTTGATGAACTTAAAGATCTTTTCCAACCTAAACGATTCGATGATTCTGTGACTCAAGACAGCCTTGACCAGGTGTCTGTATATCCTGAAATTTGCCCTTTCTGCCATGAAATGACTGGGATATTTACTAAGCAGTATCAGGTAAGGAAAGACCTGCCCCAACTCGGAGTAAGATGGACAGAAGCCAAATGACACAGTTCTGGCGATATGTGCAAGTGCAAGAGAGGAGATGAAAAGGCAGCTGGCCTCTTTCACCAGCCAAATGAGACCTGAGAGAGAGGATTCCTGTGTCTTTTAGACCTGAGGCAAATATTCCCATGTGCATAGGAAAAAATGTGTGCCAGCTGCTAGGTGGAAAATCTCAGCACAGAGGAGGGAGATACGAGTTGAATGATTTTTACGTGGCTGTCCCGGTGCCCAGGTCCAGCCTAGGGACACAACCACCCCACCCACAGCCTGCAGTAGGTCAGTTAGGATTTTCAAGGGCAGGAATCAAATCTGCCTTCTCCTCTTCTCCTTTGCAGGGACAGCAAGCTGTGGCATTGCTGCTGTGTCCAGATGTTTAGGCAGGATTTGTTCCTCCTCCTCTCCCTTAGGAAAACTGCCTTGCAAAAGGGAGTGCAGGAGGGAGGTGAACCTCATGACTCCTTGGACAGGGAAGGGGGAGAAGGACAGTTCAGTGCTAAAAATCAGTGGAGACTTGTGGGGTCCAGCCATGGTTCCTTGGAGAAAGTACATTTTTGCCAACAGGCCTCAGGGATTTAAGCTGTATTGGTTCCCCCGGAATTTAAACACTGCTGAAAACACCTGAGCTATGTGTCAGAGCCATGTTTGCTCCTTCCGTTGCAGCTTCAGTCACTTCAATGGGTTTTACAGTATTTTTGTCCTACATTTCCTTACATAAACAAATCTCCCTTAAAAGCAGTCAGAGCTGCACTGGGAGCTGAATTTCCTAGCTGGGATCCTTTTCCTGGCTTCCTCAGGGTGCCATTTTCTCCTATAACCATTTACACCAGAGCAAAAGCACCTGTCACATGGGTGTCTGGCATTGCAGCTAGACACCAAGGGGCAAAGCCGTGAGAAATCTGCTCCTTCACCATCAGGTGAACCTAGGACTGGGTGCATCAACCCCCTCCACACCTTTTTTTAATTCTGAATGGGAGTGAAAATGACAGATCACAGAATCATAGAATGGTTTGGGTTGGAAGGGACCTTAAAGATCATCTAGTTCCACCCCCCTGCCATGGGCAGGGACACCTCCCACCAGCCCAGGTTGCTCAAAGCCTCATCCAGCCTGGCCTTGAACCCCTCCAGGGATGGGGCATCCACAGCTTCTCTGGGCAACCTGGGCCACTGCCTCACCACCCTCACAGTGAAAAATTTCTTCCTAATATCTAGTCTAAATCTGCCCTTTTACAGTTTAATCCAGATGAGGTTGTCCACAACATTTATGTGTCTGCTTTGAGTTTCATCTCATCCTATATTCATATAAAACTGATTAAGACATCAAACAACTCCTTCAAACACTTTCTGACCCCATGGGTTTACTGCCCTTCAACGCGTCACAAAATGCAGATGGTGGTCCAAGTCTTTGCTGAAGGGTAGCTGCCTGTTCCCTGACAGGAGATCCCTCATTGCATGAGTTAATGACATAATAATTAAATGCTTTGGTCAATCCTTAGTGAAAAGTTGCCCCATAGGGAAGGAATAAAAGGTCCCGGTGCAGTCCAAGGGTCCTGCAAGCACTGGGTGTGTCACAGATAGCATGTGTGCATGTGTGTGTGCATGCACAGTATAGCCCAGATCCAACTACAATGGCATGATTCTGAGCAACACACACTGAATATGCATGAGCAGGAGGCTGGTGCCACGTGAGCCTGTGGATGTGTGATGTGCATGCAATTGCACAGTGGGTCAATCTGCCCGGCTAAGCAAGTTATGCTTCCGACAGACAAAACACCGACTGCAGACCACCTGAGGTTTGCAGCCAGGATTTGCAAACAGGGTTTGGAAACCAGGCACTGAAATCAGCCTTGGCTTCATGGAGTTTTGTGTTCCTTCTGTTTTGAAAATCCCAACTGTAAAATCCTGATCATGCCCATTAACATGCAGAAGCTGTTCAGCTGTAGCTTGCCATGATCTCCCTTTAGCCTCCTGAAGGAGGGAAGTAGCCTCGGTCACTTTGCACTCTTAAACACACCAGAGCTCTGGCTCATTTGTGGAGGTATAAAAGGACTCTGGGTTTTGCCAGAACTGCCTCAGACTCAAAAGTACTTGTATTTGTTAAGGGGGACTTGCCAGCCATCTTTAAAACAGCAGTGCTGCAAATCACTGCAACAGCCTTTGAAGGATTTTTCTGGAGAAGCATGTCTGATGAGCTATTTATCTGAAACATCACCTGCCCATATGTTTTTTACAGACAGCAGTACTTTTAAAATGTTACTCAAGTAGACTTCTGTTTGAAAGAAAATGTTTTCAAGGGTGCCAAAGCAGTGTCTCGGCTATCTTGTATGGTATAACTTGATCTCCATTGGGTGCCAACCCCCAGACTAATGATGCACAAAGGTAAACTCTATGATACAAACAACCACTTGTTAATATGAGTAGCTGGTAAATACCTGTATTTGTGAGGCAAGCTAAAAGTAACCTCACAAATTTGAGTGCCAGCAGCAGCATGCAATGCTTGTGCCAGCAAGGAACTGCTCCTCAGTGCAGTGCCTGAAAGCTCCCCCAGCTCTCATCACAGCTTTCTGCAGAAAATGCTTCTCTCCTCAATGTTTGGCTTCAAAAAAGGGAGAAAGACAGACCTGGGGGCTGGAAAGGGCAATGCCGGAGGCAAGAGGTGAACAACTTGAGATGGCTGAGGTGGACAAAAGTAGTGATGCTCCTGAATCCATTCTCCTTGGGACCTGGCGGAAACATGAGGACTGGGCTCTGGTAGTTTCCGTGGTCCCCAGAAGCACCACGGTGTGGGGCGGCTGCAGCCCAAGGCTCCTGTGCAGAGATCCCAGAGGGAGAATAGAGGATCCAAACCAACTCATAGCTAAAATGTCCTCACACCTTCAGATGCCTGCATGGTTATGTTTTTGAAAAATACTTCTGTAAGAGAAAAAGGGATCTTTCCATTCCATGTGTTGAAGAAAGCATTTTAAGATGAAAATTAATGAAGATCAACTAAGCACAGACTGGACAATTCACATCTTCCACAGCTTCTCCCTCCCTTGCTCTGAAAACCTGTTCTCTCCTTCTGGCTTCACAAGTTTTTCCTCTACTGCAACAACTGTATGAAAAATGAATGTGCATCGAGCAACATTTACATGGAACTTAGGACAAAAAGTGTGTGCAAACCCCTTGTACCCAGCCTTCAAACGAGGCTCATGGGCCTTGATGATCAAATAAAAGGTTATGTTCTCTTCAGCATACTAATAACACCCTTGGATGTGATCAAGCTGCCCTCCCCACAACAGTGGTCCCATTGGGCCTCCTTAGGGGGTAAAATCAATGGGTTCTACAGCTTCATTCCCAGTGTAATATTAGTATTAACGAGAAGTGAGAAAAACCTGTCTACACACAGCCTTTATTTTGTATACAGCGTAATATTATGACTTCATAAATATAAATTAGTTCTTAAGTCATTTCTCAGACCTGCTGGAAGTGAAAAGATCAGGAAACATAATTTAAGAAGGGCAATCTTGTTTACAGCAATATTTGACAACAAATGCAACAAAGCTGTAATTCTTTTAATAGAAGTAAATATTGCTCCTACTCAAAGACAGTGTCAACCACAGGGTGCAGGACCAGGCCCTCTCTCTTCTCGCCAGTGAAGGATCCAATGTGGTCACTGCTCCCCTCCCCTCAACAGATCTGATTCAAATGAAATACAGATGGATACACCATTTAATGAGCAGTCTGATGACTTCAGGAGATTGCTGTGGTTAACAGCAGAGCCAAGACAGAATATCTGGGCTGTTTCATGAGGTATCTCTCCTCATCCTTTATCTCCAGCCTTGAGGGGTCTTTCTGTACTTCTTTTACCTCTTGTACACACTTTGTCCATTAACGTCCTGTCCTCAGTTCAGCTTTGTATCTTTATCATTCACCTTTCCCCAAGACTCAGCTTGAAAGTTCAGACCTTCTTTGAACCCAAACTCTGATGAGAGGAGACCTGGAGCAGCAATAGGGCCAGGGAAAAGGAAAGTCCTGATACAGGATGCCCTCCATGTTTTATCCTACTCCATCTGCAAGATCAGGCTGTGAGCAAAAAAGTATCGATTGATTGCCGCATGTGAGGCACCAGAGTGGGCTTGGGTAGACAGAAGAGGATTGACAATAAAAAATCAGCCCTACAACCATGCCACACACAAGCCTATTGCAGTACTATTTAGCATTATTATTATTGACATCATTGTTATTATTGTTGTTGTTGTTGTTACCATTTTCACATGAAAGATGCTTTAAGACGAGGATTTGACATAGTGGCAGGAGAAAGCCTCCTCCACACACTTCCTGTTTATCAAACCATACACCACTACCTGCCTTGGCCAGTTTCTATGGAGGATGCTATTTCTCTCACCTGAAGTGAGCAGAAACCAAGGAAAACAACTAGGGTCCCTGAATGTAGACCGTGAACACACATAATGCTACGGAAACATGAAGATTTTCTTGAGATGCTCCTAGACCACAATAACAGACCCTTCCTAAGTCTATATAAACATTTGAAAATCTGAAGATTTTCAAAATGAATGTCTCAGACTTATGTTGTTTGACGTGGAGAGAGTATCCCTTCTGACATCAAAAAAGCCTCACCAAAACTCACTTCCCAGAGACCCAAGGAAAGCAAAAGCAGCCCTCCAATGTTGCCTTCAGCTATTGCCCCATCATCACCCCATCATTACTCCTCAGGGAATAATTTATCTTACTTTTGGGGAATTTTCTCCTTATTCTGGCAATGAATGAATATTGTCCATCTATTCCTAAAAGTAAAGAAAAAAATTAAGTTCAGACATGGCACAGCAGGTGTGCAGAGCCCACTTTGGCAGAGCTACTGAAATCTCCCTGATTTTTTGATACCACCTAGGTCAAGGTGTTTGTTGGGATGGTCGTCAGTCAAACAGTGTGAAGCTCGTCTAAGAGCATTTGTCCTCTGACTTTAAGCTCTCGATCTTGCAGTCGTATTGCCATCAAAAGGAGTGTTCTTGAGGAAGGATTGATACAATTTCTGCTGCAGCGACAAAAAAAACCTGAAAGCAAATCTCAAAGTGGAAAAAATCTGCGCAAATTTCATTCAGATTTCACAGGAAATCAACTGTGAAATTAGTAATTTCCTCATAAGTTAGTGTAGATTTGTGAAATTATTTGCTAAATTGGTTACATCAGATGATGACTTGGTTCCAAGATTTTAGCTTTACCAAGGTCCAACATAAGAACCAACTACTGGGGCAGATCTTTAGCTGCTGAAAAGAGGGAGAGCTTATTTGAGCAAGACAAGCAGATCCCAGATGAAAGTTCAGCCCACAATACTTTCAGGAAAGCACTGAAGGTACCAACTGGCTGAAGTCATATTCTCATGATAATAGCTGCAACTAGACAGACTTCAGGACTGGCAATAAAATTATAGATTAATAGCATGCATCCATATTATTGCCATTGAACTTCTTTATCAGCCTTACAGTGGGGAACGTTGCCATGAATAGCTGGCGTAGTTTCTCAGCACCCTTTGGAAACCAGTTCATACATCAATCAAGCAAGGAAGCTGTAAACAGCTGCCAAGAAAATGCTAGTCAATCACTCCAGTCCCAGCGGGGTTACGTCAGCTAAATGGACTGGATGAAGTCTGCAGTGCTTTTCCACATTAAGTTATAATTGTAATAAGTTATAATTATGTAAGATATAAACCTAATATTTAGGATCATTTCTATGGATGGTTCACAGGCCTTTTTCTCTGGATCTTTCAGATTTTCTTTTTAAATAAGTCTTGCAGGAAGTTGAAGCTGCAGGAACAAGCGTGTCACCTACAATCACCCAAGAGCTGGCGTCCAGAAGAAATATTAGAAGGAATATTCACGGGGACCAGTGTACTGACATCAAATAGCTCCACTGATCTGGGGTGCCAAGACCTTCCTAGTCCAGAGAAACCCCTCCAGCACGGCACAGGGATGAGTCCTACTGAGCTGAGCTAAGACCCTGAGGAAGGCATGGAGACCTCCTCCACCACCTGAACCTGGAGGCAACCTCATCCAGCAACTCCCCTCTGGAAGCCACACACTGCGATGCATCCCGCAGCTGGCACTGGTGATATGTTGTTCCATGCAGACCCACATCAACCAGCATGCCCAGTCGGAGACGTTTCTCCGCACACTCATGCATTATGCATGGCTCCATCCCAGCCTACTTCCAATGCACCACCTTCCAGTGTGAAAGATGACTTGGGTGTGGAAGTCGGCTGCAATTCCTCAAAGCTGCCTATGATAATATTTTGAATGAAGCATATGCCCAGCAGGGGCAAATTACTCTCCCGCTCCCCCGAGGGGCTGTATCATGGTCTGCCATTGACATAATCATGCTGCACCTGCAGGTAAAACACATTGCAATATTTCTAAACGTATGTAGCAGCATCAGTTCCTTCATTGCAAGGAAAATAACAGTACGCAGATTTACTGGGGCAAAACTAAAGCTTCACCTACTGTCCCTGCAGCTTCTCAAGATCCCCACCCAATTTTACACCAATTGTAAGTACTATAAGGGCAAACCAATGATACAGCTAGTTGCAGGCTTGTTTATTAATTAAAAACTATTAAAAACCTCAACATTATTTTTCCATAATTTCAGTAAAAATACACTCCGTATTTACTGAGGTTTGTGCCTGCATCTGTTACGTTCACAGACATATTCCACAGTTTTCAGAGATGAACCATAATTCCATTGATAATGAAGTTGGCAAAATTATACAACTCCAGGTTTGCATGAAACCGCTATTCTGGGTTGAGACAGAGACTACATGAATAATAGATATTAAAATAATCAATGAACCAAGTCTTTAGTCTTCATTCTTCTGAATTTTAAATTCCTTCTATTTTATCTGGGACTGATCAAAGAATTTTGCTAACAGAAATAATATTCTATGACTATTTCATGTTTTCTGCAGGATCATTCTTGAATGATAAGGCATCACCCAAGAAAAAGAAAAAGATATGCAAATGATGTGGAAGTGAGGCAAGTGATTTATTCTATCTGTGTTGATTTCTTCAGGTCTGTTTTTTTTTTATTTTTTTTCAAATCAGCATGGGACATATTGTGTCATTTAATTTTCAGCAAATCTACCTCTTGGTTTCAAAAAGGAGAGCACAGAAGGAGAGAAAACCCACTATTATTATTAATCATTAATTAAACAATAGCAGCATGCCTTTTGTTATTCTCCCTTTTTTAAAATTTATAAATAAATATTATTTTTTTCTGAGAAAGAGGGTGAATATTTAGTTTGCCTCTAAACACAGGTGGTTCAGAAATCTGACTCAGCAAAATAATGTTTCTATAGGGATCAGCAAAATTTCGAGCCTTTTTGGAAACAAAATAAACAAAACCCCTAAACCCCACCTGACAAGGAAGTTTATCTGCAAAGCCCAGATGAAAAGACCCTGAAGTTGGGTTGTGGCTCTCCCATACAAGCTGAACGAACCATGCAACCCTATAGGAAACCCTCGCCCTTGATTAAGGTATGGAAAGCCTGAGATGCTGGAGGGTGGCATTTAACAGGTGCATCTGTTTACTTTCCAGCTACTTGTCTTCCTTAAAAAAACCCCTCAGACCATAAATACAACTAGGTGCTGAATTAAGATTGCAAAAATACCAAGCTCCCTAGAGACAAGTGTCTGTCTGAAAGATCTCCCCCTGCCCTCCCCTTCCCTCCCCAAAAAACACTTCAGGAAGGTTTCCTGGGTTCTGTTACATTGAGCTGTGTTTATGAAGCTGTCTGCAAGCATCCTGGACCCTTTAAGGAGATGATGCTAGAGCCTGTTGTGAGCATAAACATCATGTACTGGCTGTTCAGCATAAACATGTACCTTAAAATTAAAAAATACATTCAAACAAAGCCTGCCCAAAGCAGACAGCAGCCTGCCCGGCAGGATCAGCCGCTAGCTTTTCTCCCTCTAATCTGCCCAACGAGCAGCGTCACAGAGACCGTCTTTTATCAAAACAAAGGCTGGATGCTGGCTGGGAAGTGTGAAGCCGACTAAAAATGGCTGAAAAGCTGTCCGAGGCTCCTGGGAAGGTAGCCAGCCCCACCCAGCACAGACACCGACCCACTCAAAATAAGCTGAAAATAAACCCAAAAGGGAGATGCTATTGTTCCTCTCGCCTACTCGGCAGCAAGACAACATCACCGCAACATTTTGCCCCCGAACAGATCAGCAGGGTGCTTGAAAGCACAATGAAGGGATTAATTTGTTCTTTTTAAAGCAATCCTACAGCAAAGTAGGAAGTGGGTGGCAATGTTGCGGCCACCTCGGTGCTATGGCACTTCTCACCGAAGCTGCGTTTTCTTTGTGTCGACGCTAGGCTAAGCCCTCACCATGGGTGTGTCCGTGGGCAGGATGCACCGAGGAGCCCAACGCAACCGCCTGGAACCCTCGCGAGCCCGAGCAGGCACAAATTCCCTGTAAACCCATCTTTTCTAAAGCCCCGAAAGGTATGAAATCATGCTAGCCGCAGCCCGATGGAGAAAGTCAGGGATGAGAAATGATACCGCTAACGGTAAGGGTGGATGCTGTGGGAATGAGCTGAAAGGTGGGAAGGAAGGTCCTGTATCCTGGATGCTTTCAGGGTGAGCCAGCTGGAGATAGGAGAAATACATTCAAAGAATTAAGGGCTTTTAATCTTTCTTTCTTAAATTACCCCCAAAACAAAAGCTTCTCGGGGAGGGAGACAAAACAGCATGCAAAGGCCCACAGGTGAACAATGCAAAAATGGATGGATCCTGCCTTTGCCTCCTCTGACATGCAGTCCTTCTAGCATGCAACTCTAGAATAGATAGAATACCCTGACATTTCCAGTTGCTCCAAAGACAGTCCATCTTGGTAGAATCGGCACTGGCTTGCATCTCGGAGAAGCTGAGGAAATTGCCGGTCCCTTTCGTCGGAGGTACTGCGTTACCAGTCAGGCATTCCCGAGCATGGGTGGGTTAGCGGGTGTCGCTCCCGTCTCCCCGCTCGGCTCCGGACTGATGCTGTAAGCAGCACAGGCGGAGGGGGGAGGGCATATTGTACGCGCTGCGGTCTCCACTGCAGCAAATCAGCAGTGTGATGTGGTTGCCCTAGGGAGCAGGCTCCTTTCAAAAGGGGGATGCAGTCCCCTTTCAAATCAAAAGCTTGCGGCTTGGCGGCTTAGCTTCCTAAGCCATCAAAATGGTT
>NW_010135433.1:59452-66657 GCF_000699245.1 Pterocles gutturalis
TTTTTTTGTGAGGGGCAAATTTCCCCTTACACCTCCAGGTTTTGATGCCCCCTCTCCTCTGCCCAGCTGGGTGAGGTCAGGAAGCAGGCAGGAGAAAACTAAGGGCAGGATCCGACCCCAGCAGAGCAACTCCCATTTTGTTATTTTTTCAAAACTATTCCAGAAACAGAACAAAATAGCAGAGTAACCACACCACCAGGGATCACCCTTCTCCCCGTGCAGGCATGAGCACACACAGGCATGGGGTGACCCACATGGCCCCCCAGCCCCTCGTGTCAAGCCCTGCTACACCAGGATTGTCAGCATCACAAGCTGCACCTCTTGCTGCTTAAAATGCTGCATAGACCAGGATCTGAGTTGTAAGAGTGCAGGTATACAGGACAATTAGTGAAAAAGCATGTGCTCTCTGTAGTAACTGTGAGCCCAGGAATGGCTGAATTTTAACACTAGCCCAACACTCCTCCCCTGGGTCAGACACTGCCCTTGCCTCAGTTTCCCCATCAATAAACTACTATAAATAGCCCCACAGAGATGTCATAGCTAAGCAATGGACACCTGGTACTTGGTAAATATTGGGAAAGAAAATGGTTTACATCCACCCAACCTGTCTGCCTTTTCAGATTTTGGGGAGTGGGTGGTTATTAATCACAAAGACACCCCCCAAAAATCATCGCATTTCACTGAAGAGTGACCTGAGTTACAGACTTGGTCTAGTCATCACTGGCAGAATGATCCCAGCTGGGGACCTCTCAGCTCTGAGGTCATATTTAATATTTTAGATCATTCTGGTTAATGAAATAATTTTATTTTAGCCATGTCATGCCGCATTTAGCATTTTTATATGGAAACAGACAACAGTACAGACACAGTGGGTCATGGGGTCATGTATACATCACAATGGTTTTGAACCTCTCTGCTTTTTTGGCTCCAAAAACAAAGGGTCTGAGTTAACAGAGATCATCTCCAACTGGCAGTAGTAGGTCACTTATCCTCAGGCAACTCATCTCATAGAATAAAGCCAAAATTTAAGGAGAGATTCAGCACAGTGTGATCTTAACCTTTACCTAGGAAACTTTGCTGGGATTATGGAGGCCAACAGCTACTGTTCATGTTTCCGAACCGTCTTTGAAATCCCCCAAAAGACTTGCTCTAGGCTTGAATCCAGCATCTTCAGTCCCTTAACAGGGAAATAATTAACTAATTGGTGCAGAACTGGCTTCAATTGTCATTGCACATAGTAAGATTAAATCATCTACAAACAATGTTACAAGTCTTGATTTTGTGTTCTTCCTGCTTTTGTTAAAAAAAGGAAGAAACAGGATGGAAAGGGATGGTTTCTCAGCATGGACTGATTGGTTTATATCCTTTGCAAGAGCAGAAAATATCCCTATTGATACGTCTTGCCCTGCAGCTCTGTGATGGGGTTCCCAGCACCAAACCATAATACAAAGTATTTACAAGCAGTGTATGTAAAACAGACCCATCATTCACATGAAACTCCTAAATCCTGGAGTCCCTGAAAAAACGCCAAAGAGATGTCAAACATAGTGCTTCAGTGAAACTCGTGGCTATTGGGTACATACCACCAGCAACACAGCAGTGAGAAGACACACAATCTCTGCTTAGTCTCACTGGGACCCACGTTTCTCAGTCAGGTATAAAAGACAAGTTCCCTTGGGACAGATAAGTGGTCCATGTACATTAACACACCAGTGTTGTACGAAACAGTGATGATTAGGCGGAAATTTTTCACGTAGTGGGTGGTGAGGCAGTGACCCAGGGTGGCCAGAGAAGCTGTGGATGCCCCATCCCTGGAGAGGTTCAAGGCCAGGCTGGATGAGGCTTTGAGCAACCTGGGCTGGTGGGAGGTGTCCCTGCCCATGGCAGGGGGTGGAATTGGATGATCTTTAAGGTCCTTTTCAACCCACACATTCTGTGATCAGTTTTCCTGCTTGAATTCTTACTTCCCTTTGGAAAAGTTTCTCTTCAGACCCGGCCCATGTGATTGGATTCTCCCACGCTACTTCCTGAGCTATTTTAATTCATGGGCACCAGAACCCATCACTTTACCACCAGTAACAAGAACAATGCATTTATGTCAGACACAGAACTCAACTGGAACTGTGAGATTAACTTAATTAGAAAATGCAAATGGGCTAAGAAGGTCTTCCAGCATGCACTCACTCATCTCAGGAGCTGAGTCAGGCGAGGGACAGAGGCAGCACCTGGCATTAACGCTGTATGTGTTAACAAAATGTTTAACAAAATCCCAATCAGCACTGAGTAGATCCAGAACTAAAATGGCAACGGACTAAAAATGCACTTCTACAATGAGAATTTAAATTATGCATTCAGTAAGTGGTGAGCCAGAATTAGGACTAAGCAGTTGGCCATCGATAGACTGAGGGTGAGAACTACTTTGCAGCAGAACTAAACCGGGACCACCAACTAAACTTTTACTGGCCAGACTGGAAGGCACAAATAAGCCTAGCACTGCCTGGATCTTAAAAGGGTGAGACACGCACAGGTCAGAGATCTTGGCATCAACTGCAGGATGCTGCAATATTGGAGGAGAGTTTTCTTGTGATCATGAATAGAAGCAGGATTAAAAGCACTAAGTGGAATTTGTTTCCCTTCCCTTCAGAGCACTGTCCATGGGAAGCCTCCCTCTGCCACAGGATGTTACTGAAATGATTATAGATCTTAAGATGCTTTAGTGAGGTCACCTAACCCTCAGTACTGATGGTACAGCCACAAGCCAAGGGGGCTCATCAGGATCTGCCTGTTACATAGGTCTGCTGGAGATACTGGCCCATGTAGGTAGGATGTGTGGGGTAAGGACTCAGTAAAATAAAGTCACCTGGTTGCTTTCAGCTCACCCTAACCTCCCATGGAGGGAAACCTCTGGCCAAGTAATACCCAAACGGGGTATTGCTGTCTGCCTCATTTCTTCCTATTTCTCCAACCCCAACAGGAGTTGCTGTCTGAGGTGCAGACTGTAGCTCAGTGAAGGACACGGGCACCCTGCCGTGGTGTGGGGGCCACTGGGTTTTGCTGCTTACAGGGACACGACAAATCCCGTGTCAGGACCAGCTCTCCAGCCCTACCTTGCTGCCCTCTGGAGGTCCTCCTACTTCCATGGTGACTGCCTCTGCACCACTGATGGGCTCCAGTGAGAAACATGTAAGGCATTTTAGGTAAATATAATTGAATGGACTTAACAGTCCATAAGAGCTCAGAAGTGCCCACTGATCTACCACTGGAACGATCACACATGGCCCTAAACTTCAGGGCTGTCCCTTAACAATCCTGCTGGAGGGCAGGGTAGCAATCAGCGTCGGTTTCAAATAACATTTAACGATAACAAATTCAAAGATAGAGCTGAAACCATTGCCAGTTCTGCTCTAAGTACAGTGACTTTGAAGACACTTTGGACTGATTATGTTTTTCAGAACAGCGCTCTGCATCACTCCACATCAAGGCATCGTGGGACACATTGAGGGCAACGCCAGATCTGCAACGTGGTGCTGTGAGATCCTGACATTTAGCACTTTAGGAGAACAATAGCATTAAGGAAGATCATTGGAGTTTTTTTCTTCTAAGCTAATTTGTTCTTAGCATTAGCAATGAAAATAGAGAGGATGCTATTTTAAAAGTTGCATTAATATGTCTCAAAGCTCTAAAGAGAAAGGGAGAAATTTTGCCCTGAGTACTCCAAGCCAAGGGCAGCCAGCAATTACATTTTCGTGAGGAGGCTGTCAATAGCAGAGGAATGGGCAGATCCTGGCTCTGCTCTCATCCTTCCTGCTGTCGTACACTCATTCTTGCACAACACGTATTCTGGGCTGCAGAATTGCTCTGAGGCAGCTCAGGTGAAAAGGCCATGAGCTGGGAGATGCTGCCGGCTATTTCAGGTCCATCACTATTCACAGCCTAGGTGGTACATCAACAGCTGCGTCCTTGCTGTCTTCTGCCCTGGGTCTTTGGTGTTTTCTCTTAGGAGGCTAACTACCTTTTTCCTCAGGTCTTTAGACCACAAAATGAATCAATAGCTGGTAAAAAATACAATATGATCTTAAACTGGTGCAGTTTAAGTCTGGAGCCGAATACTCGTAACAAAAGAAACCCCATGTCCCAGCATGTCATGTAATGTTCCAGCTTCCCTGAGATTTCTTTTAGAAGTCTTGAAATGCCTGGGTTTATGAGGGGTTTTTAAAATGACCAGTCAAACCATCTGGGTTGTTTGCAGGGACAAAAAGTGTGTTTTGAGATGTGTTGCTAAGCTTCTGCTCTGCTGCCTCTGTTTCGCTTTCTGCTCAGCAGAACTGTTGTTATGCCCATTTTTGCTCAAAGTCTGAGATTATCATCAGGTCTTCAGCAACAACCATGTGACGTGAGTCAAATGAGTGAGTGAAAGAGTCAGGTGAGACATACTTTGTGCTTGCTTTCCTACCCGGGAATGAGGTGGCCTTTCTTTGAATCCTAGTAAATGAGCCATTAGGGGGAAGTCCTTAGATTTGGTGCTACTGTTAAAACACAATTTTCCATTTCAGTTTTGAACTGCTCATGCGCAGTCTCTCAGAGAACCTGGAACAGATCCTCTTGACCAGCCATCCCAGAGATGGCCAGTTCTTCTGCGGTGCCATTTGAGCTCACTGACTACTGCAGGTAACAACGCATCTAACACATAAGAATCAATTTTGATTTACTCCTGCCTCTTCAGCAGTGGATAATTTCTCCTGGTTCTTTAATATTATTTTTGAACCATGAGGATCATAGAAATGAAGGTCTGTTCCTGCCATTGACCTAGAAAAGTCTTTTGATTCTTTCCAGTGGGACTACTTTTTTAGTTGGTAGGAACCTTAAAATCGGGTGTTTCTCTGCTTTGGGGGAGGTAGTTGGTACATGAGTGTAGATTTAGATTAGATATTAGGAAAAAATCTCTTCCTGTGCGGGTGGTGAGGCAGTGGCCCAGGTTGCCCAGAGAAGCTGTGGATGCCCCATCCCTGGAGGGGTTCAAGGCCAGGCTGGATGAGGCTTTGAGCAACCTGGGCTGGTGGGAGGTGTCCCTGCCCATGGCAGGGGGTGGAACTGGATGATCTTTAAGGTCCCTTCCAACCCAAACCATTCTGTGATTCTATTTTAAGTCTATGCTGCTAAATTTGTCTCCGTTACAGCATTGCTGGTGCTGCAGCTGGCATTATTAACTCCATTTCATTAACTGATCTTCCTAATGGACTGGAAGACAAAAGAGAAGATAGTCCTGAGACCACAGCATGTCTGGGCCTCAGGAGATCTATGTTCAGTCCTCATGTCTGCCACAGGCTTCCTACATGACCTTGGGAATCATTTCTCTTAGGTCCCTGGGTCTGTATGGTCTATTTAAATTTGGGGCATCATCTGCATTTAAAGCTTTATTTCTGCAGCACCCAGCACATCTGCTGCTCTAGCAAAGGAGCCTCACACATCTTTGCAATACAAGTTGCAGGCAGGTGTTACTGGCCATCGTTCTTGGACCAGTGGAGATGAAGCAAGATCATAAAGATGAATTGCGATTGCATTGCTCTTGGAAATGGTGAAATCCTGCCTGGTGCTGTGCAAGGATGCTAGGGTCTGAGGAGCCTCCTCTTTGGCTGAGCGTTCCCAGAAGAGATGAAGAAGACACACTTTTAGGAAATTCTCAAAGCAAGGTCTGGTGGCCAGTGCCTGAGCTGAGGAAGCAAGGCCTGGACTTTGCCACACAGCTGTGCCACGAGCCACCAGGGACCCTGTCCCTGCCCAGGCAGGTCCTGTGCTGGGGGCCGAGGAGGTGGCGCTTGAGAAGCTCATCCCACTGGCTGTCCCTCTGCACTGCTGGCACCCTGCAGGGCAGGCACAGCCCCTCCGAGATGCTTTGCTAGGAGGAGGAGGCAATAAGAGACAGAAATAAATAATAAATAAAGAGCAGGGACCACGCTGACACAAACATACAGGCACGTGGTGCAGTGGTGTGCAGAGAGAGCTGTGCCCCAGGCAGGCAGCCCTTCTGGGAGCCCAGGAAAAGTGCCACACCAACCTGTCTCTGCCACACAGCAGCACCAGACAGGTCCTGCCCGGTCAAGTCCTGCCCTTTGCTCTTCCACACATCCAGGTCCTGAGCTGAGGCAGCTCCAGTGCAGCCCCCAGGAAAGATGTGTCCACAAAAATGCCCAAAGCCTGGCTTCCAGCTTACAGGTGCCTCCTCTAGCTCCTGCCCTACTGGGATCAGGCCCAAGTTTTGAAGCTCCAGGTGCTGATTCATGGGCTAGGATGCTCTGTTCAACTGAAAAATGCAACTACAATTTGTGCAAACGCGACTGCAAATTAAACTGACAGCCTGCGAGCAGAGACTCCGGAGATGGAGGCTTCTTTTGCAGCAGTGCCACAAGCCTCTAATTCAGGCTGGGGCTCTCACAGGCACTAAGGGAAGCTTGCATACGGGGTCTGGTTTGCAGCATTTCTGCTGGCTCCTCTGCTCCTGTACCCAGAGCTCCTGCTGATCTAAACCAGGTGGGTAGGAGAAGGTGCAGATTGACTTACTGCAGACCAGGGCCCTTTCCCTGGCCCCCATTCCCCTAAAAAAGTCATTTTATTTGGGGAAGGGAGTCACTGAGGAAGCCATGAGCTGCTCACCCTTCTGCACTGTGCTGGAGAGCTCCTTTGAGCATCTCAGCATGGACAACTTTGCGTTCCCCACCACTGCCCCCTCTGGGCGGTGGGGCCGGGAGGATGGATGCTATAGTGCAGGAGGTGTGCGGATACTGCGGCCATGCAAGCACCAGTTCAACCAGCACACAATCGTCATGGCAACCCCAGCTTTCACTGGAAAACAGCAACTGATTACTAATACAATAGCCATAACATAACCTCCTGCTCCATGGAGGCAAGACACCTGGGTACCAAAATGCTCTCTGCAAAGGGAGGGATGGCACTCACTGAGATCATTCTCTGGCTGGGAAGCCAGCTGAAATCTTGGCCGAGATTGCAGAGATAGGGGGGACAGGTCAGGGGGAGGAGGTTAGAAAGCAGCGGCTCCTGTCCTGAGCAAATGCAACGTCACAGCGCTTGCAAAGGCAATGGAGGAGGCAGAGAGTGTGGCTGCTTATTGCAGCGATGCTCACAGAGCTGTGTAGTGTGAAGGGCTGATGAACACGGTGTGCGTTAGTACTGTCCAAGGGGAGGTGGGG
>NW_010135434.1:0-1458 GCF_000699245.1 Pterocles gutturalis
AATTTAAGGACGTTCCCAGCGTCAATCCCGCCGTGATTTCCATTTTTTCAGGCTCGCGTGGAGCGGATGGAACAATTCCAGAAAGAAAAAGAAGAATTGGATAAAGGCTGCAGAGAATGCAAACGGAAACTCGCCGAATGCCAGAAAAAAATGAAGGAGTTGGAAGTAGGGGACGCGGCGAGCGGGAAAGGGGAGCTGGAAAAACTCCAGGCTGAGGCGCAGCAGCTGAGGAACGAGGAGAAGAGTTGGGAGAATAAATTGGAGGAGTTGAAAAAAAAGGAAAAAAATATGCCCTGGAATGTGGATACCCTCAGCAAGGACGGCTTCAGCAAGGTGGGTTTGGGGGAGCCCTCTGTGTGCCCCCCCCCAAAAAAGGTTCTGAGCCGGTAACTCACCTCCTTCCGCTCCCCCAGAGCGTCTTCAACGTCAAACCGGAGGAGAAGGAGGAAACGGAGGAACAGAAAGAGAAAAAACACAAAACTTTCGTGGAGAGATACGAGAAGCAAATCAAACACTTCGGTGAGTGGTAGGAAGGGGTCGGGGGGGGGTTGTACCCCCTTCTGGGGGGGCTGCACCCCCTTCTTGGGGAGTTTACACCCCCATTGGGCTGGGGAACCCCCCCTGCTGCTGGGAGAAGCTGGGAAGTCGCTCGTTGCAGGAAATATTTGAGAATTTGTTGGTTTTTCAACAAGATTTTTCACCTGCTCACCCCGCCGAGCGCGTCGCCTTCGTTAATTTCAGATGGGGGGGGTTTAATTGAATCTGCTCACCCCGCCGAGCGCGTCGCCTTCATTAATTTCAGATGGGGGGGGTTTAATTGAATGTCGGGGTGAATCATCCATCCCCTGCTCCCCCCCCTTTTTGCTGAGGAGATTTAGAGATTGTTCTTTTTTTTAATGAGTGGGGGGAAAAAAATAAAATAAAATCCTCCGTTAACTGGGGCTGCCCTGCTTCAGGGATGCTACGGCGCTGGGACGACAGCCAGAAATATCTCTCCGATAACCCTCACCTCGTTTGCGAGGAGACGGCTAATTACTTAGTCATCTGGTGCATCGATCTGGAGGTGGAAGAGGTGAGAAATCGCTGTGGATCCCCTTTTCCTCCTCCTCCTCCTCCCAAATTTTTTTGCCGGGATCGCCTCGTCCTCGCCGGTTGATTTGCTTTTTTCCTTCTGGAACTTGGCGAATCGGGGAATTTGCTTTTTTACTTCTGGAACTTGGCGAATCGGGGAATGATTTGGGTTGGAAAAAAGCTTTTAAAATCGTCAACCCTCGTTGTTAACGTGGTGCGGCCAACTCTGCTGCTAAACCGTGTCCCCGAGTGTCACCTCGTGTCCCCAGATGTCACCTCGAGGCGTCGTTTAAACCCCCCCGGCACCAGTGACACCCCCCGTCCCTGGAGAACCCTCTGGGTGCCAGAATTATTCCCGATATCCCCTCGAAACCTCCCCTGAGGCCG
>NW_010135435.1:0-18573 GCF_000699245.1 Pterocles gutturalis
GCCGCGCTGCCGCCCCGTGGCTGCGCCGGCGCCCTCCTGGCCGCGGGGCCTTTCCTTCCCCTGGTATTTCTGGTTGGTTTTATTTTTTCCTCAGTGACTTTGAGTTGCGTCGTAGTCCGGTGTCGCCTGCGTTGCCCGATTTGTGTGCTGGCCGGGTTTCTGGCCCAGCAAACAGGCTGTGCGCTGCTCTGCCAGCCGGGCTCGGGTACCGGGTCCTGCGCTGCTGCTTCAGCCTCCTCTGTAGTGCGCTCAGCGATCTGCCCTGGCCTCTCCCACTTTTTAAAGCCTGCCTTAACTCTGTTTCACCCAAAAAAAAACAAAACATCTAATTTGTTTTGAGATGCGCAGAAAAATTCTTTCACTAGGAAAACCAGTCCATTGCAGAGGGATAGAAGTGTGTAACAGATAGCAAATCCCTTTGTCTTTTTTTCCCACCTTCTTTCTTTTTTATGGTTATATTTGGATTCTATTTTCTCTCTCTTAATATCTTCCAAACTCTAGCAGGCTTTTCTTTCTGTTTCCTTTTTACGCCAGACCATTACATTTTTTACACCAGCTTTTTGTCTAAACACAACTTTCAGCTTCATTTCCATTGCAAAAAAAAAAAAAAAAAAATCTGGGAGTACTAAACAACACAGAGTTCACATGGAAGCAAGAAATAAAAATAGCGGGAAGATAAACTGCTCCCTCACAGGCCTCGTGGGCAAATGGCAACGAGGAGGGGTGTAATCCCTACCTTTTCCTTTTTCCACTGCGAGGTTATTTGTGTGTCTCCAGCTGCTTCTCAGACCACCTTTGCCTAGGGTGCTTTTGTCCAGCCAGCTGGGATTCTTTAACTTGCTGCTGATAGTGTTTAGAAGCTGAGTTAAGAGTCCTAAAGTAGCTCCCTACTCAGCCTCCTTCGTCAAAGTAGCGCAGCTGCTTCTCAGGCAGAGCCAAATGCAGCCGATGAGCTGGGAGGGGAAGCGGTTTCCTTCTGAAGTGGGAGAGGAGGAGCGTCAGCCCTGATACTTCAAAGGGGAAATGTTACGTCACCCCCACAAGCTTAACAGCACTGTGGAAGTATTAACCAGAAACTCTGGGCCATGTGGGGCAGAGGCAGTGTGTGGCTTGGTCACTGAATGAGTGTTGGCATGCTGCAGAAAATATTGTAATTCAAAGAAGCCTGGGTGACTTGGGAGCTCCTTTAGGGCTTTCGGTGAAGCCCTTAAATAAATATGACCTTTTGAAAGCATTTTAACTGTTTATGGAGCTGGCCTCTGAACAAGAGGAGGGAAATAGATAGTTTGCAGTTGAGGAAAGGAGAAATTAATGGGCGGGAAGGCTTTAATTAAACAAGGAGAGAGAATCTTCTTGGTTTTCCTGCATCAAAGACAATGGGTGTAACAGCTTTTGTGTTCCTTTTCAGTGATGGTCGAGTGCCAGTTTTTTAGCTCTGGCAGGTAGTGTGGCAGGTTTAGCATCCTCAAAATACGCTTTGGATGCTCTGGTCTTCAGCTGGGAATTAATGTAGCATTAAGTTGTGACACAGCCTGCTTTGTGAGGCTGTTCCTGCATTTGTGCCTTCGGCTGACCAGAAGTGTATTAGTTGTGTGAAGAGTGGTTTAGCACTGTTAAGAGAGTCTGGTCTGCTGCTTTAAAACCAACCAGCCAACAAACCAACCCACCCACCATGATATGGAATGAGCTCTGATGGGGTTTTACCGCTGTGAGATGCATCTGTGAAGGAAGCATGGTGGTGTTGTGGTGGAAGCAACCACTGGTGTATGGGGACTCTTTGTGGAGTGTAGGGTGTGAACACATTCGTTTAGCTGGCCGTTGTGGTGCTAAGATAGTTGTGTTAAAGGTTGATACCTTTTTGTGGCTTCTATAGAGACGAACCAGACAATATCGTTATATCTTGCTAGTAAAGGGTATGCTGAAAGAATAATGTCCTTATGAGCCTGTGTGGCTTTTACTTCTAGGGAAAAAAAATTCCCCAGGAAGTTTGTGATGGGGAAATTCCAAAATTTGATGGAGCAGGTTACGACAAAGACTTGGTTGAAGCTCTTGAAAGGGACGTTGTACCAAGGAATCCAAGCATTAGTTGGTATGAGGATTTTCTCAATTCAAGTGTTTTTGCTAGTGTGGAGAAGGAGAGTCAAGGCGCCATCGTAATATTCTACAGATAAGCAAAACAAGGTCTTTGGTTTTAACAGTTTATTCATTTGATTACAGTTAAGCTTTTGTTGCTAGCTGATATTATGTGCAGTACATCCGTTACAAGTATTGCTGAAATTAAAATACACTCCAGAGAGCTTTAAAGATACCGCTTTGGTGTTCATATTGTCCAAAACAATTTTTAATTAAGCAGCTCAGGGTAACTTGAGTTGAAAATAATTTTTTCCCTACCTTCCAAAAGTGGATTCAATTTTAGGTCACAGGATTATAGGAGCGCTCTCATGAGGCATGTACTGGCATGCTAAAAGAGATGATACTAAGTAAAAAGCTTTTCTGTTTTTCTTGTATAAAAATAGAAGAAATACTGTTGTACAGGAATCTTATACAAGTTTCTTCATCTTGTACAGGGATGACATAGCGGATTTGGAAGAAGCCAAGAAATTATTAAGAGAAGCTGTCGTTCTTCCCATGTGGATGCCTGATTTTTTCAAAGGAATCAGAAGACCTTGGAAGGTGAGAATTTATTTGTTGTTGTTGTAAATGGCAAGCTGTAGGTTTGTATGTCTGCTGCTGTAATGTGTGTGGATGTCTGTAGCAGGAGGCTAAAAAGGTAAATGGGAAAGATTAGGAATTTGTTAAATCCTCTTGTAATGATTCATGTAAAATGCACTGAAAGAAACAACTGGAAGTGTATGGAGGAAGTGTATGGAGGCTTTACAGTAAACAGTAATTCTTTTGTATTTACTCGGTTATAGCTTGTTGACATTGTAATACTTTCTATATGTCAGCTTGTACATGTGAGTAAGCACATAGGGTATATTGACAGAAGCAGAAATGCTTAATAGACAGCTCTGTTTAGGATTATGGTGGTCACTCTTCAACACTTCATGGAGGAAAGCAGTTCTTGGGCTCTTTTATTCTGCATGTGCTATCACTCAGACTGCAAACTGCAGGCTGGATGGTTCAAGGAAGCAAGGAGAGAGGGGGCTAATCTGAGTGATGATTTAGCTTTGCAGTTATATTTGCAGCTGGGCGTAGTTATTGCTGTAGTGGGAGAAATTCCAAGTGGGAGAATGAGCTGTAATTGGAAGGATATAGGACTGAGCTGGCCTGGCTGATGGACCAGAGGTGAGCCCAGTCAGGGTCTTGCATAGAGCTAACAAGGAGGAGGCGGGAGGAGGTTGCTAAGTAATTCTGTAAACAGAAAATAAAGTTGTCTTGCTTTTGTTGTGAGATGGATTGACACTTTTTTTTGAAATAACTAGTCACAACAAAAGGGCTTTCTGGTTACTGAGAAGGATTAGTGGGGAAAAGAGAGTCTTGCAAATTGCCCATTATTCTGAGTCTGCAAGGCAATGGCATGTGTAGGATAGTTCCTGTGGTTTAGTACACGGGTTCAGCACCATGTCAGATCTTGTGTTACGAGCACTTGCCTTGTCTTTTCCTGCTTGGTCCGTGTACTTCTCTGGCTTATACTTGGGTCTGCCTCTCAAAGCTGTCCTCCTCCAGCCTGAGCCAGTCCTAGATCCTTGTTATTCTGCTTATTTGTTAAAAAAGACCTGTGGGAACTGATGAGTGGAAGACTTGACAGTGGGGGTTGTGTCTACAGTAAAGAAGGGAAGTCAGAAAAGAGTGGGAGCTGGGAGATTGCTGCTTGATGGCTGTTCATGGAGGTTTTAGTGAGTTGCAGGGTGGCAGCCCAAACCTAGCCCCAGGCTATATGGTCTTCAGGGCTTTAGGGTGCTTGTGGTCAGTACTAGTGGGCTTGAGGTTAACCCTAAGGTTAACCAAGCTGTTGGCTTGGACAGAGGCTAGATATTGTGGGTTACAAGTGTAGGGTGAGATTTTAGTGTCTTTTGAACAGCTGAATCTTTCTCTTTTCCTCTTTGGCACAGAGGAAGTTGATCCATACCCTTATTATAGACTACAGGCGCTCTGTCTGTCCAGTCTTCAAGAATGTTTAAGGGAGTGAAGAGCTGCTATGCTTTTTTTTTCAACAATTAACATGCCTAGAGGATGTAGTGGCCATCTGTCTTTAAGGCAGGTATCTCAGCAGACGGCAAGGAACGTGAACAATGCCTCTGGCCCTGTGTCCAAGTATTGTGGCAGTGGATAAAGAAACAACAGCCTGGTCTTTTAAAGACTTACAGTATCCATCTCTTCGTGTGCGATTACCTTTTCCTACTGAGAAGTGTCGCCTCTGAAAACTGTGTGGTTGTAGACATGGAAAAAAAATTCTAAGATTATTTCCTCTCTTCAGTCTGAAATGCAAATTGATTTCTGACAAGTCCATGAAGAGTCTTCATTGTTAGCCTTTTCCTTGGTGACTTGTGAAGCTGTAACTCTCCTGAATTTATTTCTCACACAGAACAGCATTTATTTTCCCTACTGTTGACCTCTGACTGTGCTCCAAGGATGAGAACTTTTGAAGGGAAAACTATTTCTTGCACTAATCAGTGTAGCAGCAGGCATTTGTTGAGCCTAGGCATTCAGGACCATAATTCAGGGAAAAGGCAGCCAAATCTGTTTTTGGATGTTCAGACTCTCCTGAGAACAATTCTCAAGACAGCCCTCACGGTCTGTGCCTGCATTCAGAGGACGGTGCCTTGTATGAAGGAGCCAGCTGTCTTCCCTGATTCAACACAGGTGCTGTGTAGTTGCAGCCACGGGATTCTGAGTGGCCACAGGCTTGCTCTTTCTTGTTCTTTGCACTGTTTTGTGCCAAGAAGGCCCAGTTGCTCACTGTGCTTCCCACTGCTCTGCTAGTGATTGTTACAACAACAAGAAGTAACCCTGCAGTGATTTCATCAAAACACTTACTCCCTGCGGTGCATTTCAGCTTTTTATTTGAATACTTTGGATTAACAGAGCCTTAGAGGAAGAATAAAGAAGTCTTTGTGTTTGTCAAGGATTTTAACTAGTGAGTAAGCGGCAGCCTCCTAGTTTGCAGAGATGAAGAGCAACTTGATCCTATGTGTTTCTGTTTGCAACCATGCATATCCTGTTTTGCTGAGAACTCAAAGGTTTTTGGTTTTTTTTAAACTGGTATTTCTATCATCCTTATCCCCAGAGAGCTTGGTTTTCCCCTGGCTTTATGCCTCATGTGGCTGCTTTGCACCTGTGTTATGCACATATATAATGCCGCCGGTATCATATGCAAGGTAACGCTCGCTGTAGTAGTTACACAGGAGGTGCAAAGTGATGGGCTTAAATTTTGGCAGTGAGCGGCATGTGTAGCTGAAGCCAGAATTTGACTTTCCATAGTAATGGAGGACCAAAGCAGTGTACAAAAAATGACATTATTCCCTTTTATTGCCAGGTCCTGCAGTAAACACAGCTTGTCAAACACAGGGTCAAGGGTCAAGTGTGATTTGAACTGAGGTGCAGCTTGTTTTAAAATATTCAATAAACACGGTAGAAACTTGGAGAGAACAGTAAGTAATTTCTGACCTGCCTGTCACTGGCTGAGTCATTTTCACCCAGTCACTCCAGGGCTGTACTTGCAATATTATTGTAATATCAGTATGACGATGCAGCAGTTCAAACCACAGTATATGTCTGAACGTTCGTGGGGAGAAAAAGAGTCAATTTACTTTTTATGCTTGCTGCTCTGGAGCTTAGGAAACCTTAGGCAGCCTGAGGAGTGACATTGGACTGTTAGCTGTATGGCTGGTGTGTGAACGTTTCTGACTTAATTTACTGATGAATGTATGTTGAGCTTGCATTAGCTAAGTGTTAAATGACAATAAAGGTATTGAGAGTTAATGGAAAATGGAGTACAGCGAGGCTATTGCTTTTGAATAGTACATTTTTGAATAATTGCATTCCCGGTTGATTTGTTTTTATAGATCTCTTCTATGTCATTCTTTGTGCTTTTTGAAGTAAATTTTTGTGAGGAACAGATGAAATCTAATTTGCTGTGTCGCTTGCATTTAACAAATATTTTATTGCTGTGGCATTTTATGTAAGTTATTAATTGCAAAGCACATTACGATGTGCAATTCTAATTCTAGCTAATTTGATTGCCCTTGCAACACAGTGCAACTTTTGCTTTAGGAAACTCTTTGTTAGTATGTAATAAGCTCTTGCAGTTGGGAGGGAAAAAACCCCCAAGCTGCTTGAGCACTACATTTTCATAGTGCCATGCTTAAAATCACAGTGCCACATGCAGGCATGGAGCAGTGTGGTGTTCCTCTCCAACACTGCTGTTGAAAGGGTTGGAAAGAGTATCCATAAAGATAACTCTTATTTAGAAATATTATCAGGAGTGATTAACGAGTCTCAGTGCTACAATCTTAACATGGGTCCTGAAAGCACTGTGTGTCTAGCTAAAAGCCTGTTTGCATAATGACGGGTAAATGTGCTGAGCTGCAGAGATGTGTGCTCCTTACTCTGTCTTTCAGATGGACCACAGATGGAAGGACAGTCTGATGATGTAGATGCCAGCCTGGGACTTAACAATTGTAGTTCTGTTCTCAAGTTTAAAGCTTTCTGAATCATCACTGAGGTTCATATTAGGCTTTTGTGGGACTGAGTGGCAGTACACATGAGCCACAGTTGCTTATCTGTAAAACAGAATTAGTAGTGCTCTTCTGCCATCCAACAGTGTGGTGGGAATGGTGTTTCATCCAGGATTTGCTAAGATGCAGTAGTATGGTCATAGAAGTACTGAGATGGAGAGATTAAACAGTATGACAAACTGTTGTATTCAGTGCATGTTCTTGTGCATACTTAAGTGTAAAAATCAATCAGAGTCATACATACATGTCGTCAGGACTTTTTGTCAAAATGTTTTTCTACTGAAAAAATGCTCCACTGAGCATGAGTCAAACACAACTTTCTGCAAAAGTATTTTGGTTTCTATGAAGATTTCTTCAGGAAGGGGCCTTTCTTCCAGAAAGAAGAATTCACTGTCTTCATCTGCCTGTGCAGCGCCTTGTGAGTTGGGGTATGCGTAAGTTCAAGTCCAGGCTCTGTCTGATTCAGAAGAAGGCTGTAAATGTGTTGTCTACTTCCCAGGTGATAGATGCAGCAACAGTTACTGGCTTTTGTGATTAATACTCCAATTGAGTGGTAAGAAGAAACCACAGAATACTTCCACACTGTTCTCGAAAGCAAGATTCTTGTCTTTTGTTTTCCACTGATGACGATTATGTTATTAAACAGTTTAAATGCAGATCTTGGATCACGTTGAGATGTAGTGTAGAGTACCAATTGCAAAGTCTCTTTATCTGTTATTCATTACCTTTGCTTTCACCTTTCAGGGTGTGCTGATGGTTGGTCCTCCTGGCACTGGCAAAACAATGCTAGCGAAAGCTGTTGCCACAGAATGTGGAACAACATTCTTCAATGTGTCTTCCTCTACCCTGACGTCTAAATACAGGGGCGAGTCTGAGAAGCTGGTCCGCCTCTTGTTTGAAATGGTATGTCCTCAGTGTTGTGATCTGGGGCTCACTAAGGTGAGAAAGGACATCTCTCTTGGTTTCCTGCTCCTCAAGTAGCATGTTGGAAGCACGGAGTTCATTGAACTGACACCCCCGCAACCATGTCCAGTCACCATGTGTTTAGGATAGCATTTTCCAGACTAAACGTAGAGTTGTGAACTTGACAGAAATTCAGTTCTTTTTCGGTTATGGGATAACAAGCCCATAGGAAGTAGATTTGAAATTGGAAGGGATTTGGAACTGTTATTCTAGAAGCAATACATATTTTCATTCAGTTTCTGTTCTGAATGATGGACACAAGTCTCTCTGTGAAGTTGTGAGTGCGGTCCATCGTGCAGGGTATGTGAAGGACATGCCCATGTGGACCTGTACTGAAGAGCCATTCACCTATTTGGGATACTCATTGCACTTCTACAATACTCAGTTAAAATCTGTGTCTGTTGAGATAGGCTGAGTTCCCTTCCGTCCCCTATGCTTATGCCTCACTAACAGAAAAACCTGGACACGAAAACTGTCTATATTTCGATTGTGTTCCTTTTCCCCTTTTCAAGACTAGTTGCTGAGGAAAACCAACCAACACTGAAAGACACCTGGCTCAAGGAGTACAGTTTAAAGTGTATAAACTTCTGCATATGCCAGACAGTTTGTAAATCAAGATCTTGAATTATTTTCTTGTGACAGGCAGGGAAGATATGTACATAATATGTCTAGTGGGACTGGGTCATGGTCTAATGAGGTCCTGTGCCTGCTGCTGCAGCCTTAATAGTAATGTTTTCATTTGAATAAAGGCGAGGTTTTACGCTCCAACAACAATCTTCATTGATGAGATAGATTCCATCTGCAGCCGCAGAGGCACGTCTGACGAACACGAGGCGAGTCGAAGAGTCAAGTCAGAGCTGCTTGTGCAAATGGATGGTAACAAGTGTTTAGATCTGAGTTTGGGGCTGGGGTGCTGTTTTTTTTACAGGTGGGAATATAAGAACTTGAGCAATCTGGAAAACCTGGCTTTATGGATAGAAGAAAAGTAAGGCAGAACTTGAGAGTAGTGTATTTCTGGAGTGTTCATAGAATCATAGAATAGTTAGGGTTGGAAGGGACCTTTAAAAGTCATCTAGTCCAACGCCCCTGCAATGCGCAGGGACATCTTCAACTATGTCAGGTTGCTCAAAGCCCCATCTAACCTGACCTTGAATGTTTCCAGGGATGGGACATCTACCACCTATCTGGGAACCTGTTCCTGTGTTTTCACCACCCTCATTGTGAAGAATTTCTTTCTTACATCTAGTCTAAATCTACCCTCTTTCCATTTAAAACCATTAACCCTTGTCCTGTCACAACAGGCCCTGCTAAAAGGTTTGTCCCTGTCTTTCTTACAAGCCCTCTTTAAGTACTGAAAGGCCACGATAAGGTCTCCCCAGAGCCTCCTCTTCTCCGGGCTGAACAACCCCAACTCTCTCAGCATTTCTTCATCAGAGAGGTGTTCCAGCCTTCTGATCATTTTTGTGGCCTTCCTCTGGACCTGCTCCCAACAGATCCATGTCTGTCCTGTGCTGAGGGCTCCAGAGCTGGATGCAGGACTCTAGTTGGGGTCTCACGAGAGTGGAGTAGACTGGAAGAATCATCTCCCTTGACCTGGTGGTCACACTTCTTTTGATGCAGCCCAGGATGTAGTTGGCTTTCTGGGCTGCGAGTGTACATCGCTGGGTCACGTCCAGCTCTTCATCCACCAGTGTCCCCAAATCCTCAGCAGGGCTGCTCTCAGTCCCTTCATCCCCCAGCCTGTATTGATACTGGGGGTTGCCCTGACCCATATGCAGGACCTTGCACTTGGCTTGCTCAGTATCATGAGGTTCACATAGTTCCACTTCCTGAGCTTGCCCAGGTCCCTCTAGATGGCATCCCATCCCTCAGGCATGTCAACCACACCACTCAGCTTGGTGTTGTCTGCAAACTTGCAGAGGGTGCACTCAATCCCACTGTGTCATTGATGAAGATATTAAACACTACCAGTACGGACCCCTGAGGGACACCACTTGTCACTGATCTCCATCTGGATGCTGAGCCATTGACCACTGCCTTCTGGATGCGACCATCCAACCAATTCCTCATCCACCGCACAGTCCTCCCATCAAATCCATATCTCTCCTATTTAAAGAGGAGGAGGATGTGGAGGACCGTGTCAAAGGCCTTACAGAAGTCCAGACAGATGACATCTGCAGCTCTTCCCGTGTCCACTGATGTGGTCACTCCATCACAGAAGGCCACTAGGTTGGTCAGGCAGGACTTGCCCTTGGTGAAGCCATCCTGGCTGTCTCGGATCACTTCCCTGTCCTCCATGTGTCTTAGCGTAGCTTCTAGGAGGATCTGTTCCATCATCTTCACAGGCACAGAGGCGAGGCTGACAGGTTGGTAGTTCCCAAGGTCCTCCTTTCTACCCTTTTTAAAAATGGGTGCAATGTGTTTCCGTTTTTCCAGTCACCAGGGACTTCACCCAATTGCCGTGACTTTTCAAATATCATGGAGAGTGGCTTGGCAACTACGTCAGACAATTCCGTCAGGACTCTGGCATGTGTCTGGTCAGGTCCTATAGACTTACGTATGTTCAGGTTCCTCAGGTGGTCATGAACCTGATCTTCTCTTACAGTGGGAGGGACTTTGCTTCCCCAGTTCCCATCTTGTGGTCCATCCACTTGAGAGGTGAGGAAAAAGAGGTTGCCAGTGATGACTGAGGCAAAAAAGTTGTTGAGTACCGCAGCCTTCTCCTCATTTGTTGTTACCAGTTTTCCAGTCTTGCTCATCAAGGGGGGGTACGCTTTCTTTGACCTTCCTTTTCTAGCTGACATACCTGTAGAAGCCCTTCTTATTATTCTTTGCATCCCTTGCCAAGTTCAGCTCCAGCTTCCTGACGCCATCCCTACATAGCTGGGCAGCATCCCTGTACTCTTCCCAGGATACCTGTCCCTGCTCCCACTGCCTGTGCATTTCCTTCTTGACCTTTAGTTTGACCAGCAGGTCCTGACTCAGCCACACTGGTCTCTTGCATTCCTTATCTGCTTGAAGGCAGATAAAGGTTGTTCCACTTTTTTTTCTAAAATGGCCATTTTGATGGTAAATTGAAAACTCATGTTTAAGAGACACAGACTCTAGGAGACGCAGATAATGGAGATTTGTGCAGTTTAATACAGGTCTTTAATTTTGATGCAATTTAAACAAATTTCCCCACTTTGCTAGAGTCTCCAGCTCAGGGACCCCATTGTGGGATCTGATTTTGCTGTATTCCGTGGTGGCAGGTACTATTACCCTTTTAGTCACATTTAGTACCTTCTCTGTGCAGGTGCACATAACAAGGATGACCATCTGAGGAATATTGTATGCCATAGTAGTTTGATAACCACCTCTGTATTGCAGCTATTGTTTAACTACTATTTATAATGTCCTCAAATGTGCAGGTTCATTGTGGTAAACTCAGGGTAGGCAACGTTTTGCCCCAAAGTAGTAATTTCTTTGCAGTCCTCATTTGAGAGGCTAAGGAGTGATTTGTATTCCTTCTGTGGACAGATTTGACAGAGATAGCACTTTCTGTGGGACTAGTAGGGCTACACTCACATATGACTGTTATTAGCACTGTCAAAGACTCAGAAAAGAATGAACTGTCCCCCTCTCTGTGACAATGATTGTCTTGTCACACATAAGCTATGGGAAGTTTGGAAAGGGGCACAAGGACTGTATAGAGCTGTTGCTTAGCTTTGTCCAGGCTTTTGTAATGTTTTTGCAGTGTTTCTTAGTAAGCACATCAATCAATAAGAGATGTGGAGTGAAATTGCTCTAAACTGTTGTGCTTGCAGGGGTAGGTGGTGCTCTGGAAAATGATAACCCTTCCAAGATGGTTATGGTATTAGCAGCTACAAATTTTCCCTGGGATATCGATGAAGCTCTCCGACGGAGACTGGAGAAGAGGATTTATATACCTTTGCCCACAGGTATGTTTGCTATGAGCATTTTCCTTTAAAACGGCCTTTGCAAGACAAATTTAGGATTACTGCAGGACTGTTGCATTTGGGAGGAATCTTGATGTTTTTGTGATGAGCAGTGAAATTCAGGGTTTAATAATTTGTCTGGGTTGCTTTATTTTTAAAGAGAATGAGAGAAAAAAAAATACTACTTGCTTGGGGGCTTAAAAACAAAGAGCTGCAGCATTTCATTGCAAGGCCATTGATGGGTTCTTACATTTTGAAAGAGAGTTAGTTTTAATGAGCCTGGAATTATTTTAAATGTTTAACAGTCAATCCTTGAGTGATCATCAAAGGCAGCCTTTGGACATGTTCAGAAATACTGCAAATGCACTCTGTGCCCTTGCAGACAAATGCAAAGAAGTGGATCCATAAATTTTCACTTACAGGCTTAGTTCATTGTAAATCACTGCTTGCTCACCTTTATGACTGTGCTTCGAGTCACTCAGAATGAAGCAGGATGATTGCTTTCCTGCCCTAAGACGTCTCGGCTTGTATTGTCTTTCCTAGCTGTCATTCACCTATCCTATTAATTTTGAGATTCCTATCACTTGAAGTTTGCATAGCTTTGTTTCTTCTTGGTACAGTGGATGCCTCATCTCCCTGCATGAGCACTCAAGATAACAAGATGCGTGTTCATGGTGACAGCAGTTGTGATTGAGTTTAGCAGGTATAAGGGCAGTTAATAGTTCTACACCTTGTCATTGCAGCTTACAGGCGGTAACAGCTCCTAACAGGATGCCTGTGTTTATGACCAATTAGTTTAAAGTCCTGTCAGCTCTTGCTCTTGTTTCTAATTGAACCAGATTTTTTTTGACACTGTGTATTACACTCGGGACAACATATGAGATGTGCTCCAGTTTTATTTCCAATCGTATGTTCTTTTGCATCTATTCTGTAAATAAGAACATTGAACTCTTCTGGGCAAGTCTAAATGATGCATTTATAACTATGCTGTGTGATTTGATGTGGTCAGCCATTGTAATTGAAAAAGTGATATGGTATGTCATACATACACCTGTATATTGTGGAATTTGATGCAAGTATATATTCTACCATGTTTCATTTTCAAAATACTGCAAAGACTTGCTTAACCCCAAAGCAAAGATTAGAAGAATGTTCTCTGATACAGGACACTCTCTGCAGGTATGCTGTATGTACATTGTGCTCTGTAAATAGTAAATCCCCATTTTATAGCTAATGCTAGTTGTGTGTGATTGATAACTCCATATTCTTGACAGTTCTGCAAAGCATACAAAACCAGCAGCTTAAGAAAAGTTTTCTAATTTCTTTTATATTTCCCTTCCCACCTTTTTTAATTAGGGACATCCATAAATAAAACATAAGTGTGGACATTTCCGTAAGACTTTTAGCCTTTCCGACTGCTACTTCTTCTGTTTGGTTTTCCTCTTTTCTAGGTTATAAAAATTGGTCACTGTGGAAATAAAGATTCTAAGCTGGTATATTTTTCTATACAGTAAAACCCAGGAAAGCATTCCTCCTCTTCTTTACCACCGTTGTGGAGAGTAACTCTGAAGCCTAGGATGTCAAATGTGAATTACCTCTTATAAGCCTAGCTACTTAATATACATACCCAAATGCACATACATACCCCAATACACATATGCACATGCCCTCTACAAGAAAAATGGTTTATTGGCTGCATAAGTGCCCATTTATGCAGCTGGTTATCACTGTGTGCACACTGCATGTAGGTCTGAAAGTGGGATACCAGGACATTTGTATTGTAAATGTATTAGTACGTTTACTGTGCTAACAGATCTGTTTTCTGTTGGGCTTCATCAGTTTTCTTCCGTGCCAGCTGAGTAAAGTGCTTAAACATATGCTTAAAGTTCAGCCTATTGTTAAGTGGCTCGTGCTGTCTGAAGCTCTGTTAATAGGATCCTCATTGTGGTTCTAATGAAACTTTGTGAATAATATGCAATCAAACACTTGAACAGCGAGTGAACCCAAAGGGGTGTGAGAAGAAGCAGACATTTGTAGGATTGTGCTTTTGTGTTCTTGGGTAGCATGTGACCAAATGCTTTGTCACCTGAGATATAAAAGACATTTTTAATGACATGTGACATTGCAAAATGTCTCAAGAATATGCTGTTTTAATATACTGCTTTTAACCATATGCTTTACTGTATTTGATTGCACACTTTACTATGTTTTGTTCTTTCTCTTTTCTTATATTAAACCTTTTTGTTTGTACTTTCCACTGAAAAATCTAAGTTGTGTTTATTTCTTTTTTTTAATGTTACTCTTCAAACAAGTATTTTTATGTTGTAGCAAAAGGCAGAGCAGAACTACTTAAGATTAATCTTCGGGAAGTAGAACTGGATCCTGATATCAGCCTTGAAGAAATTGCTGAGAAGATTGAAGGCTACTCTGGTGCTGACATCACTAATGTTTGCAGGTATCTCATCCCCCTTAATTTGCAAATAAAACTGCATGCAAAGTCATTATTTATATTAGGTGATAAAAGGCAACATCCACTACAGCTGAAGCCATGCTAACAGCGACTATGCTTGTGGCCCAAAACTATGTACTGGAACCATGTGTTACTGTGATGGGGAGCAGTCTAAAGACCACGGAGTCTTTGTATGAGATATGCTTAAGTTTTTTTGGATCTGAAAAGAAAAAAATTCTCTGAGCAAATCTCACGTTAACATTGTCTGCATTTACTGAATTTGTCTGTATTTGTTAATGTGATGCAAAGCAGGTTGGTTTTTGTTTTTTTTCCCATGAGTTCAAGAGCTAGAATTTTGTGATGCAAAGGAGCCTTTCATAGAATACTTCTTTGGGGCTTCTATATGCTGTATGTTTGGACAGCCCCCAGTGCAGCAGGATCTTGGTTTCTGCCTGAATCTTCTAGGTGCAAGGGTGATACAGATATAGGGATTAGTATTTAGTTTATTTCCATCCTGTTCCCACAATTTGTTTCATTTTTTGACAAATGAGGCTTTTCTGGTGGAGGATAGGTATTTGAAAAAACCTACTGTAAGGAAGTCTATGTCTCTTGTAACATTAGGATCCCTGCCAAGAGAAACTGATCCTTTAAGAACGTGGCTTGAGATTTTTTTATTTCTTCCCCTGCTGCTTTGCTGAAATTGTGAAATGACTTCATGGTTTTGAAAACTTGCTGTGTGTCATGCCGTGCAATAGTTAAATTACTTGTTCTCCCTCTGGCCGGTGTTATCCCTTGCTGGGAAAAACCTGGGGAAAGAGAAAATGTAATTTCAGACTGCATGTGGGCTGTGGTGTGAGAAATGAACATGCCAGTGTTCTCCATGCCAGTGGGCCATGCTGGCAGCATCAGAGCTGGGGGGAGTCACAGAGCAGGTAGAGCATGAGGAGCCACAGGCACTGATGGCCTCAGCCCTGCAGGGACACGTGACACTTGTGTCTGATGCCTCCTGCTCTGCTGTTTACAGATTCAGGTGCTATATAGAAGCAGGCAACAGAGCTGGCCTGGCCTCCAAACAGTTGCTGACTGTCCTTTTGGGCTACATCATGGGGAGAAAGTTGAAATCTACGGGGATGAGGGTGCAAAATCCAGACTATTCAAAACAACAAAAAAAAAGACTTTAAGCACAGTTCCTCTCCCACCCTGCCCTTTCCTGCACTGAAATTGTAAAATTTCATCTCTATGAATCATTGTAAAAGGTTTTCAGTTTTATAGTTTTAATTATCTCTGCACATTTACCATATGCTTAAATTAGTTTTGTTCCCAGTGCATTCTTTATGTTGAATTAGTGTAGTGATCTGGGAACATGTAAGCTAAGAAAGATGTGAACCACATCTTCTATAGTAAATAAATGCTCTCTTAAGTGTTGCTGCCGGTGGTTTCTAGCAAGAGAATACAATCAAAATTCATAGGCTTATAGCAATTAGCTCCCATACATTGTCCTGTATTTCTAGGGATGCCTCTTTAATGGCAATGAGACGGCGTATTAACGGCTTAACTCCAGAAGAGATTCGTGCACTTTCTAAAGAAGAGCTTCAGATGCCGGTTACCAAGGGGGACTTTGAGCTGGCTCTGAAGAAAATCTCCAAATCTGTTTCTGCTGCAGACCTGGAGAAGTATGAAAAATGGATTGCGGAGTTTGGATCTGCTTAATCTCAATGACAGCTCTCCTTGGCTAGAGTTTTATGGTTTTTGTTGTTTTCACTTGCAAAATGAGTTAGAAATATTTTTAAAGGTTTAATAAAAGGTCTGTCTCTGCCCCATCTCACCTCCTTCTGATGACGAGATCTTTTAAACTCCATTTGCCTTTAAAGGGAATGAACACAATAATGAGCTGATACTGTAAAATATATTTTATCTCTGAAATAGTAAAATAACACAAACAGGAAGGGAAAAATTACACTTGTGAGGATAATATTTTTTATTTTTCCATTGAAGAGCAGTGTTACTTAACATCCTCATAGTCATCTTTCATGGCTGGAATCAATAAATCAGCTGGGGGATGTGACTCCAGAGGAGCTAACAAGGGCTCGCTGTACCCCCTGCTCTTAAGTGCTGCATTTCTGTTGAGCTGCTGACTCTGCCTGCCTTGAATGTGACATCGAAGTTGCTGTTCTCTCTCTGCTCAAACATTTGGAGCAAAGCCTGTGGAATAATTGGCATTACACAGAGGCAATAAGGATCAGTTTTCCATCAAGACATGGGCTCGGCACTCATGTACACCCCTTTGGAATTGCTATCACTTCAGACTGCAATGATGTTACCTGTGACGACTTCTGATGGAAATGGGGGGAAAAGGGCCTTGATTACTCTCAGTCTGGTTTGTGCTTGATCTCTGAACATAGTTTGTACCAGTTTGACCAGTAAACACTTTGAAGTTTGACCAGTAGGCACTTTGACTTGTTACATCTTGCACTTTTATGCTTATGTGTCGTCCTAATCTTTGTCTGTGCTGTCTAGATATTATTTTTGTTATTTAAGGACCAAGACTAATATCAAGGCTGTCTTTAAAACACAAGGCTGTCCTTAAAACACGTGGCTGTGGACTTCCACTTCTGATTAGTCATGAACTCCTTCCTAGCTTTACAAAGCCATGGAATTTGCACCTGTTTATGTTGTAGAACTGTTCATGCTTTTTTTTTTTTTTAATGAAGATTTCTTAAAAATGTATAAATGTTATTGACTTAGGGAAAATAATCTGTACAATCTCATTTATGTTCTTAGCTGTTTCTTCTCTCCCCATGTACAAGGGCAGGGATGAGAAGGGCTGGGGTATAAAATCTAGCATGAGAAATCCTCTCGCTAGAGTGTAACTGTCATGCTGACTATAGGAGCTTTTCACAGACCCATGCTGCGAGTCTGACATACAAAGGTTTCTCATGGTAGGAATGAGGAGAGGTCAAATTTATAGAGGAATATTCAAGCTCTCAAATTTTTGTTGATTTTGTGAGCTAGGCCCAAAGTATCTTGGTGGATGTGAGTTGCTGTGTGGTTCGGTAGGTATTCTGCCCTTTGGTTCTCTGCTGAGACCCTAGTGGCATAGCCAGATGTGGCGAACTACAGTAGGAAACAGACGACACTTCCTCTTGAATGGGAGTATATCCTTATTTGCTCCTTTTTACTAGTTTTCAGAAGTTCCCAATAATACCAGTATGGGCTATGACATATGAACCACTAATGCTACTAAAGTGTGTTTACTGTTCAATAGGAAGGACTGTCAGGATATGCGCATAACAGCTCTGACGCATCTGTCTGATTATGTGAGCGACTTTTGAAGCTGTTCTACTATTGCTGCTTTGTCTGTCAGTATTCCTTTTTCTTTCTTTTTATGTGAGGACCACGTCTTGGATTGATCCTCTCATTTTAAAGGGATGCTCCAGTTTGCATGGGGAAACACCATGGAGGTTCTGTCAGTTTTGCATTTGACATAAACTCAGTTGGGCCTTCAGAAGCATGTTTCCATGGGGCAGTCCAGAAAAATACCTTCTGGGCCGCCCAAAGTGTTTGAGACACAGCTGCTGTTCATGTCTTTCCAAGGACAGAGCATCTCCCTTGCCTAGCGTTAGCCCTGTTACACTCCTGGAAAGAGGTTAGTGCAGGAAGAACGTGAGCTTTTACCCTCTTCATCTACAGGGAGGAAAAAAAGGTCCAGTTGCTTCTTTCCTGACCAGTTTGCACTACCTGCACAGTAGAGCCCTTGGGATTCACCATTCACCACCATACCAAGGTGGAAAACCTTGTGTAGGGATGTTGGATTCGGCAGAGAGCAATGAACGGGCTTATCACAGCCTGCTGTGACCATTAGTTCAGTCTGTGTCTGTACATGCATGGAGATACATGCACACACGTGTGTATATGTATATGTATGCACACAATGTATGATGCTTCAGTAGTGTGTACCTAGATTGCATAAAAAACATGTTTTAAAGCTGTGTTTATGTGTCTCTTTCTAAACATCTGTGAAGGCCCTCTTGGGTGGCACTGTTAATTTTTGTACAATAAGCAATCTGGTTGTATGAAGTAATAAATATATGTGTAGAGCCTGTTTGTCTCGCTCGGGTGGGGCTGTGAGTGCTTTGCTGTAACAGTTTTCAAAGGCTGCCATGCAATGCAGATCTTTTCAGCATGTCACGGTGGTGTTGGACTCACCAAAGTCATGGATGGAGAGCAGTTAAAGCAGGGTCTGGTTTTTTTGGACAACACTGTCAGCAATGCTTTCCCTCTTAAATTGGCCTTTTGTTGCCACAAGCTATAAAATGGAGAATACTCCAATGCCCAGCACATGGAAGGCGGAGGGGGGGAGAGGAGAGCAGAGGCCCCAGCAGATGTTCAGTGTTAGCACCTGGTTCAGACCTCACAGAGCCAGGCAGGCTTTTTATTACTTGCCCCTGGGCTGGAAGAATAATCAGGCTCCAGAGAAGCTATATCATCAGCTGCCTGCTAACCAGAAGACTTCCAAGAGCAAAACTTCCGTTAGGAAAGGGAA
>NW_010135435.1:18583-33908 GCF_000699245.1 Pterocles gutturalis
GGGACTGAGCTGATTATATGAATTTTCTCACTAACTTCCTCATGAAAGAATGTATAGTTTCCAGTGTTTCATAATGCCTCAAACATGAAAGAGTGAGCAAGGGAAATTGCTGATCAAGGGATTTCAGGAGAGGTCAAATCTTTGCATAGAAAGTTCAGCTCACCCCAGTTTAAAAGAGACTGTGAAACAGCAAAGGTGCACTGGCTTGTTCTGATCATGGTAAAGATGAAAGAGCTTGTGTGCTGTAAAGTCCTCCATCAACTGAGCAAAGACTTAGCAGCACAATCCAGGCATGAGGAGGTGGAAGCAGCAGAGGAAAGAGTAAAAAATCTTTTGTCTGTTTTTGGAATAAACCACCCTGAATCGGATTGTGGACTGAGATTTTTCTCAGATCTGTAGTGACAGGTAAGTACATGATGAACATGCAGGTGACGCTGTGCTGCCAGGGAGCGAACAGGGAGCCTGGGAGTGCCAGACAACACGCTGGTGTAAAGTTGGTGTCAGCACCGCAGTGGCAGCTGAGGCCCACCCTGAGTGAGCCACCCACCAGTCAATGCTATCAATGCAGGCTGCGGCCAAGCTGGCAGGAGTAGGCTCAGTAGCCCTGTGATGGAATAAAGCACAGTGCATAAAGACACCCATGTTGGTGACAGCAAAGGCAAAGAGAGATGCTTCAGTTCAGAGAATGCGGCACACAGTCTTTTTCCCCGCTCACATTAAGTGTCTCATGAGAGCACTGTGCAGAAGTTGGCTATGGCCATGGATGCCTCAGTCACCTGTGTTTCAGAGCCCAGCTTCCACACGAGCCTTAGCTAACGGAGCTGGGGCAGCAAGAGATGTACCTACCTCCCACAGCACAGGCTCGTTTGACCCTCTCTGCTTTCTAAGCCAGGCTGGTTTTGTACGCCAGCTGTAACCTGTTCTTCTGACCCACTTACTGCATACATGGTTGCTCAGTGCCTCTAATAGAGGAGCTCCTTTTGTGCAATACAGAGCTGTCATTTGATCAGCTAAAGCACCGTGCTCCTGCACCTAGGTGTCTTGGAAAAATTCAGGCAATTTTCCTGCTCTTTAGAAGGCCCCAACTAGCATTAAAAGTGTATGAGATGAGAGGTCTTGGCTAGTCTGGTTGCCCAATGCAAGAACATTTACCTCAACAGCCAAGGAAGTGCCACAAGGAGAGTTCTGGCTTTGTTATGAAGAGGCAAATTGTGGGGATGTTCCCATTCCTACTGCACAGGCAGAGTTAGGGTCATATCATGTCCAAGCTCTATTTTCTGGCTTTTGGGTAGACTTCCCTAACTTATAGGTTAGGGTTTTGTGGATCCCATGATCTGGTTGGTACATGAAACTGCTGAGTCCATTCCCAACGTGCTTGCTTTTGGAGGAAAGCATGCATCTCGCTTGGCTCTCTGGCTGTACAGTAAGTAGTGTAGCTTTATGCAAAGTCACTTAAATGTAATATTTAGAATGTTAGTTTGGCAAAGAGAGAAACTCCTACTATCAGTCTACAGCTGTGTTGCTCCCATTCATGAGCAGTCCTGTGCGTAAGTTGTTCAACTGAGGTAAAAGAAACTGTGTTGGAAGTAAGAGTTTTTTGAACTTGACTTTGGAGAGCAAGAAAGGTAGAAAAATATTTGCCTAGAGGAAGATACTGGAGCACCCCAGATCAATTTCAAGAGCTGAAATTTCTTATTTTTGTGGCTTTCCTTTTTGTCGAGCAGTTACACTGCTGGGTTGCGCTTTCTGGTTCCAATTTGTTTTGAAATAATTACCATTGTTTATCCATCTCTCAGACAGCCTTTGCAGATGAATTGGTTCCACAGAGTCCTCTTTTGCTTAGCGGTTGGTGTTCTCGCACAGCGTGTTGTGTGACATCTAATTGAACGGCGTGATGGCATGAGATCTTCCTTGTGAAGTAAAGGTCACTGAAATGGTGAAGGTGAGAGGAACTGCACTGAATGCCAATTGGACTGACGGTAACAGAAACCATAGCAACTCTGTACAGGGTTTATAAATATAACTGAGAAGAAAAAGGGAATAACCTTAAGGAGCCTGCTGACAACACTACAGTATGCATGTTGATAAAAACGATGGTCTTTGCATCTTTGCCAGGGAGGAGAACGTATGTAAGAGGGTGGAAGTGGCTCGGTGAACAAAAGAAGCCAACTGCAGTTGCTGCTGACAGGTTTTGTTGCCCAGCCTTGCTGCTTAAAAACGTGCCGATCTCCAGGGCTGGTTTGTTATAGCCACTTCAAAAACTGCCCTTCATGTAACCAAATTTGACTTCCTAACAGCTTGCTTCCCATCTTGAAATGTCTTCAAACTTTGGGATATGCTGCAGCCAGTGTGTTTTTGGAGGGCTAGAGGAATAAGGGGGTGTTAATAGTGATGTGTTTCTGCAGGATCCAGGGCTCTGTTGTGCTGGGTACTGTTCGGGTGCACAGGAAGGGATGCTGCAAATGCTTCTGGGGAGTTGAGGTGGTAGAAGGATCGGGAGGGAGGTGGAAGTAAAGTCCCTCACCCAAGGTCCTGGGGTCAGCAGAGGGACAAAGCCATCCCTCTTACACCCAGTTCCAGGTACTAAAGCATGATATAGTGTTTTTCAGTTGCTTTTGATTTGCAGCCCTCTAGCATTTTTGCTGCTGAGGACGAAGATCCCTGTATTGTGAATTAAACACAGCAAGTTTGCTTTTCGTAAATACCTTTTGCAGGCCCTTAAAAAATAGCCTGTGGTGCTCTGGGGGGCTGCAGATGATAGTTTGAAAAGCACTGGCCCATGTCATCCTAAGCTTGCCTGAATTTCTTATGGAAGGGAGTCTGTAATGGATGCTGTTGATTTTATTTTCTTCTTGTTAGTTTGCTCAGAAAGATGAAGTGAATGTGAGGTGCTTCTGGGGAGTTTATTTACAGTGTGTTTTTTTCTGTGCAGATTAGCATTTCATCAGCATATGGCACAGCCATTTAAAATAAATATTTGTCTTGCCTTAATTTACACTTGTGTAGAAAGGTCCCTGAGTATGCATATCTATCCCTCTGTTGTATCTAATTAGACATTTCTGCTGTGGTGCTGGGGGACCGAGCACATTCCCCCTTGCCAAGGAGCTGAGAGCTGTGATTCATGCGCTCCTCCCCTGCATGATGGATCCGCATGATGGTCTCAGCTCGGGGAGAGTGGGGCAGGAAGCTGGCCCCTTTGCTGGCGGGACTGCAAGCAGCACACTGGCGGCACTGCCAGGTCAGCCTCCCTCTCTAGATCCTGGAAATCTAGATTTATTTAAGCTGGGAAGCTGCCCAGCTTAAGCAAATGCTTGGCGCCCTGTCCACGCTGACCTCCTTCGCCCGCCAAGGCAGCTGTGCTTTTAGAAGATACAACCCCCAGCGAAGCATGTGAGATCAAACAGCTTTGGCTGGGGAGATGCTCAAGGAGGAGGTCAGGCAGTGTCAGGTTAAGACGGCATGCTGGGCTGCGTCTCTGTGTGCCCACCTGCTCTGGGCAGGGGAAATCGGTGGCGAGGAGAGGGAAGAGCACTCCCCCAGGCATGCAATAGAGACGTGCATGGGAGGAGGGCAGGAAACTTATTTTAAAACAAAGGAACAAATGAAAAACTAATCGGTTTTAAGATGGAGCAGAGCCCACTGCAGCCAGTGACCCAGGAGGCCTTTTCCAGCTCTGTGGCATATCCAGATGTTTTGTGTCCTCATAGATGATTTGGAAACTTTCTACTAGTTTCCAATCTAAAGAAGTTCACACTTGATTTGTATCCATCCGATCTTGTGCTAATGTAATCTTCTAACGAATAGTTCTTACTTCTTGCTATTTATCCCACATCCCTGAATGTATTTTTAGAGTCATCATATAAAGCAACACTTCGTTCTTTGTTAGACTGTACCAGCTCCTTCAGCCTCCCTTATGAGATGCATCCTCTCCAGTAACCTTTCTTTCCACCTGAGCCTGGTTTTGTTTTTTTTAACACAGGTCACCAGAACTGTACACGATGGGTCCGTAGGCCACACACAGCAAATTACCCAGTCAGGCAAGGAAAAAAAGAAACTGCCATCATGGAATATTGCTGTAATCAAGCAAATAAACTGAGTATTTGGTTGTATGACCTACGGGAGGGCAAAAGGCTTAAGTATATTGTTGTTGAGCAGCAACTGGGACTCATTAGATAACTGAGACAACGGTAGGCCGTGGGATACGCAGGGAATGGGGAAAAGATACAGGAGCTCTCCAGGGGATAGCAGGAGAAAAGATTTGGGTATTCTGTTCACAGGGGATGCAAGTAGGTTCACCCACATGGTTTGAGACCACAGCATTTCTGGGAATGATGGGATGCTGCCCAGACAAAGAGGAATTGGATGTGGGACCAGCTAACAAGCTCCAGGGGTAGCACAGCCACCAGTAACCAGGGATGAGTGTGAGTGTGGAGTGACGAGATGGATCACATTTACCTTCTGCCAGTCTCCCTGTCTCTGCCTTTCTCCTGTCTATGCACAGAATCCTGCCTGGCCTGTGTTATCCTGTCACTTGCACTCAGGTCCCTACTGCCATGAGTACTGTGTTGCTCTGTGCAGGACCCTGCCGGTATGCAGTTCTCCAAGGCATGCTCCTTCCTCTTGAGCTCTCCAGAAGCAAAACCAAACTGCAGCCTCCCAAAGGGAGCTGTTAAGTGTTTGGCTCCAGAAAACCTGTTATGCAGAAAATGAACTAATTTAGCTTGAGTCTGTTCAGCAGATTCCCTTCATGTCTGGTGGTGGTTTTTACAATCAAGGTGGGAATAAAGTTATTGCACTTCTGCTCCTCAGCAACGGGGATGGTTTTGTGGTTTTTTGGTCGTGTTGCTCTGCTGGGACTGTGTGTGGGTGTGCTGGCAGCCCTCAGCGGCTGCATGTAGGCATCCACAACTTCGCTACATGGGGTTTGGAGACCCTGCTAACATGAGGGCTTCACCTCTGATTAGAGACCCAGCAACTCTGCTTCTCAAAGACTTCTTACAACTAGAGGTATTTTATACCTTGTTTCAGCTCTCAGGAGCTGAAACTCTTCTGCCAGGAGTTACCAGCAGGCTGCCTGGCCAGTATTTTTCTCTAGTGGTGCAGAGCAGTTTTAAGAAGACAAAGAAATTCTATCACACTTAAGAAAAAAAATGCTTGTCTGGATTTGGTAACGGACAGGAACAAGCTTGTGTCTGGGTGCACCTGACAGAGCCCACCACATGGCTTCCCAAAGGGAAGTCACACTTGCTTGAGATGGTGTTGAATACAATCAGAGAAGGACTGTGATGATCAGCACCTCCAGAGTGCTATTTATTATACAGGGAGTCAAGGAGAAGCAGTTTAAGTGATGAATTTTGGGTAGGAAGAATCTCTCTGTGTTGGTCTGTATCTCCTCAGTGCCCCTTGTCCTCACTGTCCCACCAGCGTTGCAGCCTGGTGGTTACCTACCTGCAGATGTCCTGTGGTCCCTCAGTGGCTCCAGTGCAGACACAGAACATACACGTCCTTGACCACCCTGGTATCTAAGTCAATGCCAAGCTCTGTCTCAATGTAGTTCTCTGTGGATGGCTAAACCCCCTCCTCATTCCCTGCAAGGCTCCTGGTTTTAGTTTTTCCTGAACCAAGGTTAGCCCAGCCTGGCCAAGTGGGACCAGCACACTTGAAGTATTGATGAGACTGAGTTGGTAGCATGGGAACACCGAGGCTGTGCGCCTTCATCCTGGCTCCTCCTGGCAAATACCACGGGTAGGGGCAAATGGGACATGACAGACTTTTGTCCAGGGGAGCTGTAGATACTGGTACTAGTTAGGCAGGATCTGCCAGGAGACAGCAGAGAGAATCCTTTTTTTCAGTAGGAGCGAGGATGGCATGGGAAGTTTGGGCGTTATCAAGGGCCTAAGGAAAGCTGAACATCCGGAGCTCTGACTGCTGTGCAGATGCTTCCTTGCATAATTTCTGCAACATCCTTCACTCAGACCACAGCATCCCTCAGATGCTGAGAGAGAGTCATCTTTCCTTCAGACTGCTCCTGCCCAACAGTTGCCAGTGGATCTGCTGTGCAGATATGCTGGGCAGTGGGAAGTGTGGGGGACTGCCTGGCTTCCACTGTGCCTCTGAGTGATCCTGAAACATGTAACACAGTCCAGCCAGGGTCAGCAGGTGGCTTTCTGACAATGCCCTGCAGTGCAACAGCCAGGTTAGGAGAGGTGGTAAGAGATGGACATTGACCATGTCTGCCGCCTCCGTAACAGAACTTATTAACAAATCTGAGCCTCGGGAGGGGAGGACAAGGGAGAACGGGTTTTTTGGAAAGAGGTGTTTCTTAGTACTGTGCTCGATTTCATAAAACTATCCTGCATGGCTTCTGGTTGCCTGTGGGGCTGGGAAACCTTTTCTTCCTGCTTTGATATATTACTTTTGGCTCCTTCCTCTCAAGCTGTAGAGTTTTGGCAGGATATAGGCAGGCTGCACTTGTGCTCCAACCAGCATAAAAATCACTTGGGTTCTCATGCCTTCTCATTCACCCTGGCAAAGGGGATGAAGATTCAGGAGAGGAGGTGCTGAGTAGTGCACTTGAAGCCGTGCATGCAAATGGCCAGGTCTCGCCATCCTTCAGGGTGAGGTCAAGCTCATTTCCACCTGGATCTACTCTGCACAGGGCTGAGGGTGCTCCTTCAGAAGGTGATTGGAAATACTGTCACTTACACCAAATGCACTAAAAGGGAGATGATGAGTGTGCGCTGACTGTGGTCTATGCTCTGAGACAAGTTTATATGGCTTTGGTCAATAGGTTGTGGTTTCTCATAGCTGGTGAGTTTTGCTAACACATAGTATAAGCAATCTCTAGACTGGGGTTGCAAAAGGACTCAGATGCCCTCACCTTCTGCTCGGATAGGTGTTTGTGCTCTGCAGCTGGGGTAAGGTAGTTCACCCCAGAAATCCCCCTGCTGCTGCAGTGAGTTGGTTGCCCCCTTGTCTCTCCTTGCGGCACACTAGATTTTTGTCTCTTACAAGAGATTTGAGGCTGATTCAGAAGAGTGCTGGAAACATTTTGTGGCTAGTGATGGTCTGTTCTCCTGGCCTAAATATTTGTGCCCAGGCTGCCTGCTCCCACCTGTCTTCTCCTGGCAATGCAAACCCACCTCTGAAGGAGATGTGGTATCTTCCCTTTCTGTCTGTATGCCAGTGATCTGCTGGTCCTGCCCAGCAAATATTGTAAAGCATGTAGGAAGACTTTCAGCCTTTTCACTCTGTGCAGGAAGTCCAAGGTGGAAATTAAAGTTGGCCACCAGCAGAGGCATCAGAGCTGCTGAGTGAGCTGCTGGGAATGAAATAACACGGCATGGTCTATGGATTGATTCTTTTCTTAAGGGTCATTATTTGTGTTTTCCCAGACCCTCTCCTCCAGCTCACCATGAAACCTTGAACACCAGGACTGTCACCCACAAGATTGATCCCTGGGCCAAACGCATAGGATACAAGGGATGGCTGAAGCTGAGGAAGGAATTAGCTGCACATGGTGGGGGGCTGCAGCGGGAGCCGCTGTTGAGGAGTGCCTTTGCTGTGTTGCTCAAGCCCCTGCCATGGATGAGGAGACCAAGCGTCCATCAGCTGCTGTGTGGCACGGGGGCTTTGCCTGATCCGTGTAAGGAGAAAGGGGAACACAAAGGAAATGCTGCTGCTGACAGATAATGGCAGGTGGAGGCATGAGGCAGATAGACAAATGTTACTTTTTTGGGGATCAAAAATCTGTCAGACTCTCCTCCTGGACTACACGTTTCTTGCCAGGCTGCCTGCTCCCACCTGTCTGCCCTGCAGAGGCAGAAGACATAAACCCACCAACCTCGCTCTTCTTAAGGCAGGGAGGACAGAGGGTCCTGTTACAGGGATGTGCTAAGAAAATTTATCTTCCTGTGGGCACAGCATCTCCTCAGATACCTGTGGCAGGTGAGTAGCCTGGTTGTGCGAGGTGCTGGACAGGCACGCAGGGATAACCAGTCCAGCCTGAGAGAGAAACCCAGGATGGCAGCCAGACACACTGAGGTGGGCAAAGGAAGAGGAGGGGGTGGTTGTGAGAGATCTATCATGGATGTGGCCAGGCTGTACTGATGGCTTGTTGCTGTCCCCGATGCTCGTTAGCAGACCTATGGGTGGTGTCCTCCCAGAGGCTGAAATCAGAGATGGCCTTCGCTGAAGAAGTCCAGACCATGGTTGGCTTGTCGCGTGGCCAAGCAACTCCCACAGCCAGCTGGGCACTGTGGGGTACGTGCAGGCAGCAGGACTTTGCCTGCTCTTTGTGAAGGCAGGGCTGGCACCGTTTCCATGTGCTCCCGAAGAGAGACGACATTGTATCTCCTGGCTGGGCTTCCTGAAGGGCTTCTGCTCCCACCAAGCTTTGTCAGCTGCTGCTGCTACATGGCACAAAGCTGAATCACTGGTGTGTCTGGGAGGTTCTGCTCTTCATGTTCAGTTTACCTTGAGACAAAATCATTTTTTTGCTTGAGAATGAGCTTAGCATGCTATGAAACAAATGTTTCAATATCTCCTCCAGTCTCTCAGGACTCATTATGAATTTACATTTAAGCCTTGTTTTTTATTTAAGCCTCAGAGTTTTCCATGTAATTTTCCTGTACAGAGAGGAATATGCAGCTATTGAGTGAGCAGAGCCCACTTGCTCAGCCAGCACAAATCCCTCGAATGGGCTTTTCTACACTGTGTGCATGGAACTTATAACCCCTTTGATTTAGGGCTCCTTGGGATATGATGCTTGCATCAGATTGGTAAATATTGAAATTTCTTAAGCCACGCAGAGGCTGCAGAGCACAAGAGCTCAGCTGGAAGGGATTCAAAGTCCTGCTGAGCTCTGAATTCTTGAAGACCACTTGACTCCTAGAGCCAACAGAAACCTCCTGAATGCAGCTATCTGCAGAAATATGTCCTTAAGAGAGCAAGAAATCATCGAGGAAAGAACTGCTTTCGAGATTCATAAGCACTTATGGAAGTTGTAAGAGCTAGAAGTAGCTTAATAGTTGCTTTACATGCCCAGCAGCTTTCATTTTGTGCGTCTGGCAGCTATAGCTGGAGCTGGATGCAGTTCCAGCCTTGGGGCTAGGTTCAGGGCATGTGGCTCTCACTCTGAGCAGCTTTAGCTTTAAAGCAACGGCAAAAGCTTGTCTGCAAAGTGCTGACTGCAAATATCCACCAGAAGAAAAACCAAGAGGAATGTGTATGTGCCAGGCTTGTTTAGAAACCACAGATGATTTACAAAGTGTACTTAATTGGAAGTTTCTCTGCAGCTTTCTGGCATGTTATTTTTCTGATGCAGATGTGTAGGAGCCGTGTAAAATGTCTGTTTACTAATGAGGAGTTGCGTAATTGGGGATATATTTATTAACTGTACATGTGCAGGACGGGGAAATGACTTCAGCAGCAGCAGCAGCAGTGCAGGGAAGGGTCTGGGTGTCTCAAGGCATCACCAGCTGGGTGTGAGGGACCAGCACCCTGCTCTCCTGGTGGAAGAAAAAGTCTCTTGTCCTCTTCCCCGGCATATGTCCCCAGTCCTGGCACTGCAGTTAAAAGAAAAGAAGGGATCTGAGGACCTCCACAGAAAGGTGGTAAAAAGCAGAGGAGATTCAGAGAGACATGGTCTATGGAGGGAGGTGCTCAGAGTGAAAGTCAGTACATTTTAAAGAAGAAAAATTTAAGGGGATTTAATTTTATAGGTTTTTTTAAAATGTATTTTTTTTAAATCTATTTCAAAAATCTATTTTTAAAAAAAATCATTACAAATCTAAAAAGGAAAATATACTAAAAATAAAGAGGGAGAGGATATGCCATTCATGGTGTCCACCATGGGTAAGGCAGAGGGAAACAGACTCAAGTTAAGGTATGCAATATTTGTGTTAAACATCAAGGGAAACAATACAAACATTCCCAGAGGAAAAAGTGGAAGTGTTGTGGAGACCCCATCCCAGCAAGGTGTGTCTGAACTACAAACTGTCCTCCACAAACAGTACTGGACAAGCCATTCTGCCTGTGAGCAGGGGAGTAGACTGAGTGATCCTCCAGACCTAGTCCTGATGAGTTCTACCACGATTTGGTCTTTACAACCTTTACCCCCTTCTCCTGTACACTGAAGACATGAGTTTATAAGCTGCTTCATGGAGCTGCTTCTGGCACCCACTGACAGAGGCAGTGGGAAAAGTTCAGTTTCCGGAGCCTGATGCCATTTGTCTCACCAGGCTGGATGAGCATCTCTGGGTATGACCATGCTGGCCAGAGCATTGCTGTGTGGAGATACTGGGGCCGTCTGGGGTGCTGGCATTTGCCCTCTGGCTCCACCATCCTGGAGGTGTTCACATGGGAGCAGCCTCACAGCATCCATCCTCATACACCTTTGTGTCTGAGAGCCCCAGTTCTCCCTCTCCATATCCCTCCCCAGCCTTAAAAGTGACCTTAGCTTACCAATAATACATCAGTTGATATGTTAGGGAACTGAGTTGCCTCCCCAAGGATTTTGTCCAAGGACATGATGGGCAACTGGAAAAAGAACATATGAAATTAAATGCAGAATTTTGTGTCTGTGGAGCTGGATTCTGTCACCTCCCAGATTGTATTCGGGCAAACCCATCTTGATTTTCATCCCCCAGGAATCCCTGCCTCTATCCTGATGTGCAGAATTAGCATCCAAACTTGTCTCAAACACCTCAAGAAATGTAGTACCCATCACTCACTTTGCAATTTTCTTCCGAGGCTTAACATCCTTATGGCTAAACAGTATGCCTGATTGCTAATTCAGCTCAGCATGTTCTCTGGTGCCCATCACTATCTATCTGTGTGCCTTTCTTGGACTAAATTCTTAGTACCCCGTTAGCATCCTGTATTTTTTCTCCACATATGTGCTTATACACATCATCAAATCACTTCTTGGTTTTCTTTCTTACAAGTTACAGAGGCTGACCTCTAGAAGTCTCTCCCTGTAAGTGGTTTTCTTCAGCTCTCAAACCATTTTTTATGGCTCTTTTCTTCACCAGCTCAAATTTTTTTATGTCCTCTTTAAAATATGGCACCTCAGCAGGATGCAGTATTCTAGTGTCAATCTGACCAAGGACGTACACAGAGATAAAATCGCCTTCTATTCCACTTCACAGTCCTGTTGCTTATACACAGAAGGACCAAATTAGCTCTTTCTGCTACAGCAGACAGAAAAATACATCCCACATTTAAGAACCAGAAGGCTAGATAGTGATATTAAAAAGAGAAAAATGGAGCCAACATGAAAGCAGAATTACAAACCTGGGCAGCATTAATAGCACAGTGTGATACCAGCCTGAACACATTAGTTGAAATAAAATGCTGAGGAAACAGTTTCTTCCACTTCAGAGCCTATTGCGAGCCTGCGCTGCTGCGATGGCTCCTCTGCTGTGGGCAGGCTGTGCACCGGGCGCTGCCGATGTACCGGGCTGGCTGGGGGGAGTTGCTCCCGCATTGCACGGCTGTGCTTGGGAGATGGTAGCTAAATCGTGCCTCCAGGCTCTGTGGAGGTGTGAGGCAACCTCTGATCTTTCCCGGGGTCAGCCCACAGCTGGGTGCTGTTGGATTAGCCCTGCAAACTGCGCGGTGCCATCAGGGCTCTGCATGCATGAAGGCACCCCTGGCCCTTTACGCTCTCTGTCTTTGGCATGCAGAGTCTTTCACAGGCAGGAGGGTTTTTCCAAAATTCCCTAATTCCCGTGCCTGGTGACACTTGCTGAATGCAGAGTCACTGTGTCATTTGCAGATAGGTTTTCAGTACACATCCTCAGCATCAGCCTCATCTTCCTATATTAGAGACACTGACCTGACCACAATTGCTCTAAAATCAGAGGGATTCCCTGAGGCAGCTCAAGGGTTGCGTGCCCTGTGCCCAGTGGTCAAGTCTCCTGGTCTTTGAAGGCTTTCTGTGAGAGAGTTCCTTAGTATCCTTCTTCCTCATTTCTGTATCTGTTAAATAGGCTTAACAGTTTTGGGGGCTGCTAAGATGCTCAGACCCCATCCTAAGTTTTCTTGTCTAGGTGGTGGTTTGTGCTGCAGCAAACCCTGTTGTGCTGCTTCTGCTCTCACAACAAGGGTGACAAGGTGCCTCCTTCCTCCCTGCTAACCTGCTGGTGCAACACTGGCTTTTGACCCTGGTGCTTGGGCGGTCTGGGAACCTGGACACCAAGGGCACTCTCAGTCCTGTGCTTGCTACCTGTGCTTCTTCTCGTTGGACCCATGTGGAAGGGTGTCCTTCCCTCAGGGGAGGAATGAAAGAAGCACTTGTATAGAGAGAGAAGTGTTGGGGGACTGACGGACTAGAGACAGCCTGGTAGAGGGTCACCAAGATGGCTGGAGCACAGAAAGTACCAGGAGATGATGAGAGAGCTGAGCTTATTCAGTCATAAGAGGAGAAGGCAAAGGAGAGAGCTGATTTTTGCCTACAGCTACCCTATGGGAGGTAATAGGGAGTATGAAGCCAGGCCTTTCTGGGAGGTGCACAGTGAAAGGATGAGAGGCAGTTCAGGAAACTCTGTTTAGTTATAAGGTATCAGCTGGCACCAGGAGGTGGTCAAACACTGGCACAGGTTGCCCAGAGAGGTGGTAGTGTCTCTGCCCTTGGAGGTGTTCAAACTCATCATGGCCCTGATCAGCGTGGTGTAACTGGACCTACTTAAAGCTGGGCTGGGACTTGGTGACCTCCAGTCAACCAACCTCAGTTATTCTGTCATTCTCTGACACATTTGAAGTAACCGATAGGGCAATGGCAGCAAGGTGACAACAGCTATGATCTCTTTAAATCCAGGCTATGAAGGTGGCTTATTGGCATAGGAGTGGGATAAAATCCCATTCTCCTGCAGCACCACTTTTATTAAAGAAAGCAGTGTGATCTCAACCCATCAAGCAGCATTTCACTTTGGACAGGGTCAATGCACAAAGGAGCTGGAGCTGGGGGAGCTGTGCTGTTGATGCCTCTCTGTCCAGAGGTGCCCCAGATGCCCTACAAGCACTGCTGGGAGCTCTTGTAGAGGCAGCAGCTGCACCAGGGCACTGTACTCAGACCTGGGCACTGACGCGCCATCTTTGTGAGCTACTGGCCTGTGATCCTAATTAATGCTCGAGTCACTGGCAGTGACGAAGAAGAAGACTAGTGAGCATCACTAGGCAAGGTTAGGGTGATATGAGAGGGTGTATGAGGTAGGAGTCATCTCACCTAACTTCAGATCTCAAAGGCAGGGCATCCAGCCCAGCTGGCTGACTGGGCTCTCCCTGCCGTCAGTGGAAGGAGGTGTACTCCCCTGGGATGATTCAGCTCATCCTAAGCTGGATGTTAGGGGGAAGTTCTTTACTAGGAGCGTGGTTAGGCCCTGGAACAGGCTGCCCAGGGAGGTTGTGGATGCCCCGTCCTTGGAGGTGTTCAAGGCCAGGTTGGACGGGGCCCTGGGCAACCTGATCTAGTAAATGCGTAGGTTTGGTGGCCCTGCCAGGCAGGGGGGTTGGAACTACATGATCCTTGAGGTCCCTTCCAACCCGGGTCATTCTATGATTCTATGATTCTATGATTCTGTATGCCTAAGGCTGGTGAGTTGATAGTGTTGATGATGGTATTTGGAGTTTACTGTCTTTTTACTGGCTACAGAGTGGGACTCTAATCAGGAGATTAGAGGGGCAACCAGCTTAGACTTGGCCAGTAGAAACAATGCATTTTGGTGTTTGATTACAGGTGTATCTTAAGAAGACACATGGCTGCATATCACTGAGAAGGGACCAGGTCCCTGTGAGTGCCAGTCTTAGCACTGAGCCACTGTCTTGCCTTCATGGGATCAGGAATCAGAGTTTTAGATGTCTAAAGCTAGGGAGGAAAGTCCCATTCCTGATGCAAATTGCCACTATCCTGAGCTTCTGCTCTTTCAGAATCCTTCTTTTTCATACTGGGGAGTTGAAGAGCTGTGCTCTCTGATGAAAAAAGTGGCTGTCTTTGGTGGAAAAGCAGCACCCAGCTTGATTTCCACTGGCTCAGCTACTGAAGGCATCCATGTTCCTCATTCTCTCCCCATTCCTTCTTCCATTCCCTGATTCCAGACACCACTCCAATGCCCTCACATATCTCCAAAATGGTGTTCATCATTTTAATTGCTGACCTACCTCCTATGCTAGCAGAGATTCCTTCTCCTCTCCAAGCGCAGTTGCCACATTATGTACTCCAGAGACAGCCTTGTGAGACTTCAGAAGGGCTTTCCCAAAAAAGAGAAGAGGATATCACTACTTGAGTCTCAAAGGCAACCTGTGTTTTGGTCAAGAAAACAAGTCTGGCCTATCAGTGCAGCAAGACTGAGAATAAAGATAAGAATATTGGCCTACATCTAAAAGGATGTGCTCTGTCAACACAAACCTGACAGATAAGTTTTGTATCTGTGGAACTCTCAAAACAACATTTTGGAGGATCCCTACAGGTGTACAGACAAACCACTGTGCAGGTGTAGGCCGTTTCTGGGGAAGGCTCAGTCTCCCTCAGTACTCCTAGCAAAGCAGCAATTCTGGTGACCCTGACACCAGCACACTTCAATTCATTGCAAAATGGCATTGATGGAAAAGCGGACTTGAGCTTGTCCACAGGGTACATGAAATGAAATGTTACATACAGAAATGGTTCCACCATTGCAAAGCTCTTCCTGGTTTTTAAATTTGTGATTGTGCACTTCCAGCCCTGCATTAAGACATGAAGAATTACAGCATTTCGGCTTTTGTTCAGTTTCCCACATCTTTGTAAAAATGCAGTCTTTTGTTTTTAGCTCATAGGGATGGAGTCAGTGTCCTCTACCCAGGAGGCTGCTTGAAGGAGGTCAGATGTTAGTTCATTTAGTTCAGTTACTAGGCTATCTGTGCCAAGATCCTGTTCCCCCTCATGCTCCCCATGAGTTGCCTCTCAATGGCACTTCAGCCCTGAGGCTTCTGCTCCATATCCATCTCCTAACTGAGATGCAAGACTGGAGAACTGCATATATCATGCTCCAGACAGCGAACTGCCAGACAGCTCCATCAGCAGCATGTCTGTGGGTCTGGCAGGTCCTGAAGCCACAGGTCTCATGGGGACCATTCATTGGCAGAGCTGGGGAACAGCTCTGGAGGTGGTGTCTCAAAAGTGGAGCCTCATGGGAAACCTCTCTTCTTGCTACCATAGAAACTGAACAACTTGTTAACAACTTGTTGTTGTTAACTCTCATCTCCAACAGCTCAGCTTCTGAAGTGACTTAACCTGTGAAAATATTTGCATGAAGTATCACCCATGTCCTGGGTTAAGCTGAGACAG
>NW_010135436.1:0-467 GCF_000699245.1 Pterocles gutturalis
ATATAGAGATTTTATTTTATCTCTTTTTTTTTGTTGTTCATTTAGGGTTTTTTTTTTTTTTCGGTTGGTTTTTATTCATTTTTAAATCTTTCCAGTGAACGCTTTTTGTGCTGCTTTTTTCTCCGCCCCCCCCCCCTCCCCTCTCCCTTTAGTGAGTGGGGGTTTTTCTCTCTCTTTTCTCTCTCATGTGGGGATGTTTGTGCTGCAAAAAAAAGGAAAAAAAAAAGAAAAAAAAAGAAAATAACTTAAACTTTTAAAAAAAAAGCGAGAATGGAAATAATTTTTAAAAATTAACACACACAAAACCACAAAAAATAATTTAAAAAAGAAAACAAACAAAAAATCGAATGTAGTGTTTACATTGAAGCCACCGTTTTCATGACCAATCCTTCGTCATTTCTACTTTGATTAGTAACCAGACGTCTTCACGGTTTCACTTTTAAGAGTTACCTTTGCTGAAGAAGAGC
>NW_010135436.1:482-1317 GCF_000699245.1 Pterocles gutturalis
AATGAATAAATAAAGAGGAACCTAAAAAAAAAATATTATCTATATATATATAAAGCGCCAGGTCTTTCTAAGCCTTTCTATTACCAATCAGTGAGGTTTCTGTGATATATTACACACTGCCAATCTCTTTCTCTGACTAATGGAAAAGTTCATGTGTAGCTCAATAAAGAGAATGTTTGTCTGTACCCCGGGCTCTCCCCTCCCACGCCTCTGCCTGCTTCTTTCCCCCCACGCCCGCCTGCTGCCTTCCCAGGGGAGGAAGAAAAAAATATTAAAAATCACATTTGGGGGGTGGGCTTGCTTCTGGTTGCATGGGCAGGAGGGGCTGAGCTAAGGCTTGGGGGCAAATCCCGGGAAGTTGGTGGGTGGCAGCCCTCCTGGGTGGCTCGGGTGGCTCCGGAGTATCGCTGAGAGCAAAAGCCCCCCAAAGCGAGAAAACACTTTTATTTCTTTTCAGAATGCAGAGATAGTCACTGGGGCTTTGTAGCACCATCAGAGGCCCCAAAACAGATATGGAGATAAGATACGGAGGAAAGTTCTCCAAGAAAGTTCTCCCCACTGCAGGAGCAATTTGATGGGTTTTTTTTTTGGGGTTTTTTTTTGCAGTTTAGGTTGTTTTTGGGGGGTTTTTTTGCAGTTTGGGCGATTTTTTTGCAGTTTTGGGGTTTTTGCATTCTCCTCCATCCCAGGTGCCCAGCTCCTGCACACGCCAGTGTCAGGCACCACGGTGGTGGGTGAACACTCGACCAGTGGCCCCATGGCGAGCCCTAGCCCAGCTGGCACCCAGCTGGTCCCCAGTACCCGGCTGGTCCCCACACAGCACCAGCTGTCCCCT
>NW_010135437.1:0-251 GCF_000699245.1 Pterocles gutturalis
CCTTGAGTTTTCAGGGCCCCCTCTGAGTGGGGGTCTGGGGGGGGGGCCCCTTAACTTTTCAGGGCCCCCCCTGAGTGGGGGTCTGTGAGGGGAGTTCCGTTTTGTCTTGAGGGATCTCCATGAGCCCCAAGGTTTTTCTTTCAGTATAAGCCCATGACTTCTACTTCACTATGAGCCACGAGTTTTTTATTGCAGTACGAGCCCCAAGGTTTTTATTTCAGTACGAGCCCCAATATGTTTAATTCAGCCCC
>NW_010135437.1:662-2462 GCF_000699245.1 Pterocles gutturalis
AACGCCAACCCAAAGTCAATGTTTCCACCCAAAGCCCAAAAATTATTATTGCAGTAGGAGCCTCAAGATTTTGATTTCAGTACGAGCCGCCAACACTTTTTCTTTTAGTACGAACCGCCAAAACTTTTATTTCAGTATGACCCCAGGTTTTTTACTTCAGTACAAGCTGACAAATTTTTTTTAGTATGACCCCAAGGTTTTTATTTCAGTACAAGCCCGAAGATTTTTATTTCAGTATGATGGCAGGGCCAGAGCTGAAATCACGACCGTGGGGCTGGGGCTGAAATAACAATCTTGGGGCACGTACTGAAATAATTTTGGCCGCTCCTACTGAAATAAAAGTCTAGGCCCAGGGGCTGAATCAAACATCTTGGTGCTCGTACTGAAATCAAAATCTTGAGGCTCGTACTAAAATAAAAATCTTGGGGTTCATACTGCAATAAAAAACTTGGGACTCATAATGAAATAAAAGATTGGGGCCTCATACTGAAAGAAAAACCTTGGGCTCATACTAAAAAAAATTTGTCAGCTCGTACTGAAGTAAAAAACTTGGGGCTCATACTGAAATAAAAGTTTTGGCGGTTCGTACTAAAAGTGTTGGCGGCTCGTACTGAAATCAAAATCTTGAGGCTCCTACTGCAATAATAATTTTGGGGCTTGGGCTGAAACAATGAACTTGGGCTTGGCATTGAAATAACGATCTTGGGGCTGGGGCTGAATAAAAGACCTGGGAGAGGGGCTGGGGCTGAACTGATGCAGATCTGGAGCTGAAATACAGGATAGGGCAGGAGCTGAACTCACAACTGCAGGGAAGGGGCTGGGGCTGAAACATCCCAGAGCTGGAGCCGAGATAACAACTGTAGGGATGGAGCTGATGCACTGACCTCAGCGCTGGAGCTGAAACGATGCAGAGCTGTAGCTGAAGCTGAAATACTGACCGTGGGGCTGGAGCTGAAGGAACTGAGAGCTGAAGCTGAAATCAAGATGGTAGGGCCAGAGGTGAAATCACCATGGCAACACCAGAGCTGAGATCACCATGGCAACGCCAGAGCAGAAATCACAATGGCAGGGCCAGAGGTGAAATCACAACCGTGGGGCTGAAATAACGATCCTGGGGCACGTACTGAAATTATTTTGGCCGCTCCTACTGAAATAAAAGTCTAGGCCCAGGGGCTGAATTAAACATATTGGGGCTCGTGCTGAAAGAAAATCCTTGGTGCTCGTACTGAAATAAAAAATTTGGTGGCTTGTACTAAAATAAAAACCTTGGGCTCATACTGAAATAAAAAAATTGGGGCTTATAGTGAAATAGAAATCATGGGCTTATACTGAAAGAAAAACCTTGGGGCTCACACTAAAAAAATCTGTCAGCTCGTACTGAAGTAAAAAACTTGAAACCCATACTGAAATAAAAATTTTGATGGCTCATAGTAAAAGAAAAATTTTGGTGGCTCGTACTAAATAAAAATCTTGGCCGCTCGTACTGAAATCAAAATCTTGGCCCTGGGGCTGACATAAAGAACTTTGGGCTTGTATGAAAATAAAAACCTTGGGGCTTGTACTGAAATAAAAATCTAGGCCCGGGGAAAAGAAGTTAAGAAAATGAAGAAGAGGCATTAACTTCAAAATGAGGATAGAAATGAGGGAGATAAGATACCACTTAAAAAGCTGGGTGATTTTTAGAAGACATTATTTTGCTGTGAAGTGAATTATCGGGGAGAAAAGGAGAGTACTCATTAGACGCACCACAGAGACAGGACATAAAGGATTACTGACGCTGTTTGAGCCATAAAGCTTTCA
>NW_010135437.1:2488-3557 GCF_000699245.1 Pterocles gutturalis
AAGAGTAATGGTCTTGTTTTTATTGTGCTGTCTTCAGGCTGACAAAATTCTAATTTTGTTCCAAAAAGTCAGTTATGAGCCAAATACAAAAGGCTCTTAAATTGTGTGTGTTTGCTTCTGTGATGGTGTTGACTGTGCACAAGACAGTTTGATAACTATCTGTCAGAGATGTCAAGAAACCTTGTGCTTTCTGGGAGGCCAAACAATCCTCAAAATCAATGCAAATGAAATTTCTTCCTATAGATTAGCTTTCTGGCTGTTTTGATCTGCTACTGCAGCACCCTCCGTGAGTCTAGGACGGATACCCAGTGACTTGCAAGAGACGGCAGTCTGACCATAGCCTCTCATGGGAGGAGGGTGACGTCTGCTGTGTCTTAACTGCGTCTGGGTCCTTCAGCCCAGAGCTGTGAAACACCACTCTGGAAAGAGTCTCGTCTGCCTGTCCCTCCCACTCTTCTGAGACACACACAAAATCATCTATCAGCATGCTGGTGGTTGCTGCTCGTCCAGCATCACTGACCCCATCCAGCCAAAAGCCCCCAGCTTGCCTTTCACACGAGCTGCCAAACCCAGGAAAAATAGATGAAGGACCCGTATCAAGGTGGAGAACTGATCTGACAGAGGAATACCAGGCACTTCAATTCTATTACTTCATATTTCTTATGACTTGGACAACCCCTTGACTGGCTGTAGGGACAACTTTAAAAATAAATTCTGGTGCATTTTATTTACCAGAACAGCAAGTACTGCTTTTGTACAACACTCAGAACAAGGTAGCTGCTGAGGAATGTAATAGATATACTCACATCCCTTCTGTAAGCAAAATTCAGAACTCAGAGGAGCACTCTTAAGCCTCAAAGCTCACAGCAACCAAAAGCATTTCATATTCAGAGCTCATAGGAAGGCAATATTACAATGCCGTGCCCTGCACTTTTTAGAGCCGTTCACTCTTGAATCACTCTTACGTGACTCAAACAGGCCGAGTCAAAATGCAGACCTGATCTGCTAGCTACCCTCTTTTCTTCTTTTCTTTTGTTTTCCCTGCCTTTTCCCATTTTTCTTGATTCTC
>NW_010135438.1:0-38746 GCF_000699245.1 Pterocles gutturalis
TGGCAGCGCGGCTGGGCCCTGCACCGGGCTCTCCGCAGAAGGGAGCCTTCCGGGCGAGCTCGCTGCCTGTCAGACTTCCCGGCTGTTAGAAAGGTTTATGAGCTTCGTTGAAGAGAAAGAGAGGACGGAAAGAAAAACAACCCACAAGAGCAAACAGCAGAACCCCCAAAGTGAGCTTGCGCAGGACCCTGCAGGGGTCCCTGCCAGGAGCGTCCCGGCTTCCTTCCTCCCTGCTGCCCAGCGCGTCCTGGGCCAGCGGGGTTATGTTGGGTAGTTTGCAAGCATGCGGAGTCCTGCCCTCGGGGCTCCCCGGTAATCTGAATTGTAGAATCATAGAATAGTTAGAGTTGGAAGGGACCACGGAGATCATCTAGTCCAACCCCCTGCAGTAAGGAGGGAACATCTTCCACTAGATCAGGCTGCCCAGAGCCCCATCCAACTAGGCAGTAACTTAATATTTACATGCTGTAGCTGTAATTTGTAGTAGCTTCCCAGTGTTTCTTCTCAGTTTCTCGTCCATAAAATAAACTAGGCCTACGTAGTGCACTGAACACTGACATGCTTCCAGTTCCCTTACTTGAAAAAAAGAGTTTTGCTGGATTTGAGGGAGAGATTATTGGGATTTTCTTATCCCTAAAATGCTGCAGAAGTTCTTATTGTGGACTTTAACTAATTAACACTGTTACTGGGCTCCCAACATTTAGTGCTTTTGTAATCTAGACAAATACAAGGAAGTAATTATTTTTCAGCTGCTGTACATGAGCAAGCCATGACAATGTCATGATTGATTTCCAATGACAGTATTTACTTTGGTGGGAATTTGAATCTGTATCCGTTTGGGATGATGATGTCTGGGAATGCCTCTGACCTTTGTCGTCAGTTAAAATGTTGGTTGTATTGCGGTCATATTTAGCAGGTTTGTGTTCAGTGGTTATTAAAAAGAAGATTGGAAATACACAACAGCTTTCTAAAGTGTGCTGGAAAAATTTGTTGGTGTGTGTGTCCCTCTCCAGGATTTCAACTCTGGCTATGGTTTAGTTATACTGTGATTTAATAAAGTATGAGTCAAGGTGTAGTCCAATTCTTCCATTCTGCCATTTGTAGCTTGTTAAAACCCAGTCCACAGGACTGTTCCTCTTGCTACCACTGTTTACTAAAAGATTGTGATCATTTTACTTCCCTGTGGAAAAACTGAGTCACACATATTGATAAGGGTTAGTCCCCGAACTCTTTTTGTTCTTTTGTTTCTTCATTGTGTGATATTATTTCATCTAAAGATCATCTTCATAACCATTAATTTTCCCTGTACGCTTCTTAAATAGGTACACAGATAGCAGTGTGTGGGCTATGGATTTACAGTGTTCGTTTCATGTGCTTTGGCTTCAGCCAGTCATGGAAAGGACAGATGTATTAAAGTGATACTGCTCTGGGTGAATAGAGAAAGCCTCTGGCAAAGCTGTCCTAAATGAATGAAATGTAAATTTCTCCTTACCAATTTATTTTTTAACTATGGAATTGAGAAACATTTAGACTTAAGCTCCTGAATCTCTTCAGTTGATGGCCACGGTGTATGTCATAAGCAGGGTGGCTCTGGTAGTGGGAGCAGTCTTAACTGCAGTAGCATCAGCGTCTGTATATGGTAATTTATCATGCTCCACGATACATACATGTGTGCACTCTTGCATCCATATTTTTGGTGAATTGCTTTTGAAAATCCCACTTTTAAATGCTTCAGATCCTATGTTACAGGAAGTTCTGAAGCTGAGATGAATGTTGTGGGGTTTTTACTGATTATCCTAGTGATGCTTACAGGTCCTGCGTAAAACATGCGAGTTGGGAATGGATTCCATTAGCATGAATGCCTAGCTTTCTCTTCTGGTATCTCACTTTTGCTACAAGAAAGTTCAATTAATAGTTTGCATAAAAAAAAAAAGATTTATTCAGAGAAAGAATGCGTGCTTAACCCAACACTTCAGTAAATGTTCAGGAAGATCTGAAGAGGGCATAGCTTGTTGTATGACGGTATTGGGGGAAAACATGTTCTTTTGTTGTTATCTGTAGCACTTCATCAGCACTGTACCTATCAATATTCACAGGCTCTCTTAGAATTAAAAAAAATAAGATTAGACATGTTTTTCAAAAGAAGTAGCACTGTCTTGTACTGAATAAGTTGCATCAGCAGAATATAGAATTGGGATGTTAATGTTACAAATACTGAGTTTGTCAAAGTGGTGTTGCAATTGTTTTGTGAATGTATGTTTCTATTAGTAAATAAAAATTGAAGTCTTCTGACTACAGTATTGCTACTGTCATCCAGATACTGAGATTTGCTTAGGATTTTTAGAACTTTTTTTTTTTTTAAGAAAAGTTTTGATTAGCTTTTGACAGCTGAAATCCAAGTTTCCATATTTGTCCAACTTTTCTTTATAACTGTGCAGACCCTACTTGCATGATTTTAAATGGGAACTGCTATTCTCACAAAATTGCATTAAATGAGGAACAGTTCATGAAATGCATCAGATACCACAAAACCAAGACAAAATCACAAGAACTAGCGTTTGGCAACCTCTTCATTTTAAAAATAACCACAGATTTTTTTTCCCCTATTTATTGCCTTTGTCATTCTTAACTTCTGAAGACTAGTTTCATAGTGCCAATAAAGAAACAAGAGAAAGTAATTCATTATTCCTGCAGTACAGTCTTGAAGTTTTTGCAGATCATATGTTTGTCTTTCATGTAGCATTACCTGTCATGTATGCTGCAAGTTCTACAGTGTTCAGTAACTGCTCTTTTACAGTGTTTGCCCACACTCACCTGCTCACTCAATCCCTGTCCCCTCCTTCCCCCCTGAGGACGGAGAGAGAACTAAAGGGGTAAAGGGAAAAAAGGACTCGTGGGTTGAGATATATGTAGTACATACAAATATACGAATGAGTGATACACAGTGATGCTGCCCCCCTGCCCCAATGACCAGGGCTCAGCCTGTTCCCGACTAACGATCCCGGAGCAGGGAGAGTCCTGAAACTGCACTCACGGAATGGAGATAACAGTCCAAGTGTCCCAGACCAAGAGCTGACTGGGGGAGGGTGGGTGGCTTAGGGAGGGTGACCACCTGAAGCGAGATGACCCAGAGCAAAAGAGATCTGGAACAGAAAATGGACAGGCTTCCGCAGGGTCCTTATCTATATACTGAGCATGATGTATATGTTATGGAATAGATTATTGGCCACTTTGGGTCTCAGTCCCGAACCTAAGATCAAATCCTGGGCTAGTAACTGGGGCTGTGCTCCCTCCCAGCTTCTCCTGTTTGCAGACAGCCAGAGAAGCTGAAAGACCTTGGCAGCCACGTAAACATCACTTTTTGTCAGCTTTCTTCTGAGCACAAATCCAAAACACAGCCTCTTGCTAGCTATTATGAAGAAAGTTAACTGTCTCAGCTTAACCCAAGACACAGTGTAAGTTCTTCTGAAGTCCTCAAAGAAGAGGCAGTCTTGGAAGTAAGATGATGTTGACTGTCGTTTAAAATAAATCTGGGAGGGGAGTGCTGTTACTCAGTTACTGCTGAGCTATTTAGATTTTTTTTTTTTTTTAAATAACGTCTAATAAGTTGTTCCAGAATGTGGAAGACCTTGCATACAAAAAAGTTGTTTTCTATTGAAACAAACTGATGACTGAGATTAGCAGAACTATTGTGCCTTGAAACCGCAGTCCTGTGCAATATTTTGTTGACCCTGTCTGGTGATCAGCTTGCTCCAAGTGATTGATTGATCTTTTAATTAATAGTCGAGTTGGGGGTAATTGCAGATGCTGTTCTATAAAATGATTTATAATTCTCTATGTTTTTTAAGCAGTTTGCTGTTGTATTTTGTGAACAGAGTCCCAATGGATGATTTATGTATTATGTAACAGAACAGCATTTATTCTTGTTTATTTTAAATATGTTGTCCTTATATAGGGTTTTAAAATTGAATGGTAGATAAAATATACGAGATGTTCACAGATCTCTCTGAAGAGGTGTAATTTAATGAAAAACTGTGTGTATGGGGAATTGAGTTATGAAGCTGGCTCCATGTGACAGCTCATGACTAAACTGGCTTTTCATCTTGGTGTATCAGTGAGTAAAGCATTACAAAATTTTTTTGTTAAACAGAAAATGCTATATTGTAATTTAAAATACATGCTCTAGAAGGATATTATGTACTTGAAATAATAAGAAATGATCTTTTGTAATGATATTTCAGAAACAATTTAACTTCAAATACAGCTATACATTCACACACGAGTCCACATGTAGATTGTTAGACATTACAAAGATCTGATGAAAATTATTATGTCAGTACAAAATAAATTTAATTTCTTTTTTATGAATTTTAGAAATCATCTGTACAGACAATTGGTGAAGAACAAATACAGAATCCTTACACGGAGCTCCTTGTCTTGAAAGGTCATCAGGATATAGTACGATTTCTAGTGCAAATAGATGACTGCAGGTATGAAATTGCATTTCAAATTGTTTCACAGCATCCTTGGCCATACTTCAGAGACTCTTTATTAAAATGTACTAATATTTTTAATCTTCTCTTTTTATTTTGGTGGGTGAGAGCAGGAAAAGCCTGGAGTTAAAATGGCAAGGGTTAAACACTCCCTATTCTTGGGCTTCTCTTGTAAATTATACTTTCATGAGAAAATAATGGTGGTCGAGTTTTGTTTCTTGGTACAAATTCATTTGTTTGAAATAAATGCCTTTAGCTAATTCAGCCCTTTTTTTTCAGGCTGTTCCTGGGTTGAAACATTCCCTGCTGTACATGCATACACACAGTTTTTCCCAGGACAGTATGCAGTAGTGTCTGCTTCTGCTCTGATTGGATGTGTTTTATGTTTTTGAATTGAGAACAGCTCTTATTCTACCTTTTAGTTCTACAAAATAATGTCATACACTCCTACAGATACACTGTAGCAATTGAACATGATGTTTGCAACAATATTGAATATTGCTCTTCTGTTCTTTCTAATCTTTTGTTACATTTTCTTCTGAAACTAGTGCTTAATTCACTAGAGCTTCAGTTAATGCAACTTTTTTCTGAACTTCTCAAATTTTGAAATTTTCACCAGTTTATTTAGAATTACTAGTTCGTAAAATTCAGCATATCCCTAATTTCTTCATTACGTCTCCTCCAATCTGATTGTCAATTTACTGTACTACTTCTTTGAAATCTGACAGTTCTTTGTCTCTTCCAGTTTTTAGTTTTGTGCACTTTTTTATATATCCCCTGACAATCTTTCTGTTCTGTTCTTAGTTCTTTCTTGCTGGGTCAAACTTTATTGTGAACTCTGAAGACAGAGTTATCTGAAAACTAGAAAACTGGTTATGAAGTAGAGATGAAGTCTCATTTACCATTGTCAGTTTGGAAGTGTGACTGAGAGAATGAATTATGATAGTCTTATGTTGTGCCCTGGGTTTTATCCTAGCTTAGTCTAAATTGGCCTTACATGCTCTCTAATTTAATTTAATCATACAGGAGGGGAAATATTTACCTGCCTTAAGAGTAAGGTTGTGAAGCTTTTAGTCAATAAGTGTAGTGACTCTTGGTTGATGTGGAGAATTGAATAGCAAACCTTTAAAACTAAGATCATAAGTACCACGCAGGAGTCTCTCTGTTAAGGAGCTGTAGTAATTTTTATAATTTCATGAATTAGGCACAGAAGGGGATTTCTAATATATTCATCAATACAGTGCTCAAAGTTAACATGGCTAAGAGTCTGGTTTATATTCTTGCAGTGTACAGCGGGTGTTTTTTGAAGGAAGTTTCTCTCATTCCACATGCACATTGATTAGGCAGATGGTATCTTCCAAATTTGGAATGCCCACAAAATTTTATTTTCTAATAATTTTGTAAGTATATATATTTTTAAAATTTCACAGAAGAATCCATGGAGAATTTTTAGGTTGTCAGTTTTCATTCTTAATGTCATAAATATATATATATATCAGAAAAGTTACACACATTGCCATAAAATTAATTTTTCTATGTTATAGTAATCCACCAGATGATTTATATAAAAATAGAATAATCTTTTGGGATTTTTTTCAGTCCTGTTTTTTTCCCCAGACAAGTTATTAAAATAACATTTCCTTAAAGTTCATTTTTCCCAAAACACATGCTCAATAAACATAATTTGTCTTTATAGAAATAGTAGAGTATTTTTAGATTGCAGGCACTGTCTGATGCAAAGAAATCTTTCACCATTTTGGGCTTCATTGTGTGGTAGCAGGTAAATTATTGAAGCTAAACTAATGATAATCAGTGTAAAACTAACCTGGATGGTTGCACCGAGGATAGGTTATAAAATAACATATGGATAAGGAGTAAGCTATATAGCTGGTTAATATTCTGAGAGTTTGAGGAGTTTAATAGAGTCGCTTCCCTGGACAGTAATTCTAAGGTTTTATTTGTCAAGAATATGGTAGTTTCTGGATTGTTAAACAGCGGATAATATTTTTCACTTGATTCTTTTCAATAAAATTAGTATTGTTACTCAGCTTCTGAAATGTTTTTATTTAGTTTCTGCAGCTATTCCATTGTGTGCTTTTTGTTAACTATTGTAAGCCAAGTTTCACGCTTCAGGTCTTTAGATAATATCATCTTATTGAGAATTTTGCAGAAGGATTTTCTTGTTTTCTCAGTGGCTCAGCTAAAACCAGTGAGTGGAAAATTTTCTCAGATTGGTTTTTGAAGATACTAAATAAATCCTGTATAAATGTAACAGAAAGCTGTTTTTTTTTTTTTTCTCTTCTTTTCTCTCATATTTTTTGAACGTGAAGTGAGGGTCATATTGATTGGAAGATCACTAAAGAAGACTAAGCCTAAGCAAGAGTCTTCCAAAAAAACGGGCTGAGATAAAATGACATGTAGTACTCTAGCATTTGACACATTAAACTAAGAAGAGTTCATAACACATTTTAAGAATAGTGCTTTTTGTTGCTCATTTGACCATTCCTTGCTGATTCAGGAAATAGACAAGGTTGATGGTGATCATGACTGGAAAAGAATCAGATGACCTAATCTCCACCTTGGTGAACAGAATGTAGCTGTAGGATAAATGACTCCACAGTGTTCCTTTATATTTAAACAAATCCTGTTTAGTAGGTGGGAGGAAAATACATAAAACATCACTTTACTGAATTCTGTGTTGATGAATTACACTCATGCCTTCTTTTAAACATCAGTTTTCTTCACTGAATTTTGTTCAAGTTGCACACAACTCCAATATTACCCAAGAAAGGAACTGAAATTTAAAGGGTTATTGCTGAATTGAGTCTTGCTATTTCAGGTTCTTGACATTGTGACAAAACAAGGCATAACAGAGCTAAAAGGCAGCCAAAAATGAGAAAGTAATGTTTTAGAGCTGTGCATGGAAGATTGTTTTTTTACTCTATTCTTTTTAAAGAAGGGACAGATATGAAGGAAGTACAGTTTACACATTTTTTTTTTAAACTGTAATAGAATATAGCAGGAGGATTTGTGGAAGAAAGAGGGGAAAAACCCAATGGCTTTATGCCTGAAATCTTATTCTGTTGACAAGGGACTGCAAAGAGTCTAAAAGAAAGGACATGCGTATAGTTAATGAAACCATTCACAGCTGGTAAGAGAAAAAAAATTCAGAAGTTATGTAACCTCTCTTCATGGCTTTCTTGCACATAGTAGAAATCTTAGTTAGTTCTCTAAATATTAACTGTTTAGCCCTTGGTGAAGGCTTAAAAAAAAAGGAAAAAATTAGAAGGTATATTTGCAAGTAACAACTGATCAATTTGTCTGCAAAGGGTCTTGCTTCTGTTCTAGGCTTTCTCAACTCATAGTACATTTTTACTGGGCTCGTTGGAATGTGTGCTCTGATGGTGATAAGGTGCAAATGGAGGCAGATGGTTAGATATTCACTCTAGGTAGGAAAAAAGATTGAATTTAGGTCAGGCTTTGTTAATGTGAGTTTAACATGCTAATATGAACGTGTTTTTTCCTCATATGGTATGCCTTTCAGCTGGATTTTTAGCAGAAGTCAAATTTAGCACCTTAAATGAACTCCCTTTAGGAGTTATTTTAAGCCAGAGTTTAAAGTGTCATGATAAATACTGGGCTTCTCTGCTTCTCGGCTGAACTCAGGTGAGTGGTTTGTAACTTGTTAGATGGCTGTCAGTCAGTTGGCTCTGACTAATACTCTGACTAATAGTATTTGGTTTTAGAGTTCTCTGTTATTTGGTGAGTAAGATCTCATGCTTTTAAACAAGAGAACTGGTTCTATAATGTGGAATTCTATTTATAATAATAACGTATGGGAATTCTTAAGCCTTGTTCTTATATTAAGTATGCATTGATGAACACCTGTGTAAATGTAGTGACTTCAGTTTATAAACAGTAATTAGGATTTATGAACATGTGTTTATTCTTTAAAGCTGGAGTCTGATATAACTTGTAAATATTTTTCTTGCATAACTTTTTACTGCTTTTCTATTACATTATGCTGTAGTGATGTTTTCGCAGCCTTTTTTTTTTGCATTTCAGGTTTGCATCTGCAGGAGATGATGGAATCATATTTCTGTGGAATGCTGAGGTTAGCTCATTATTTTGGGGGTAGCTTGTGTGCTCTGGAAAGTGTAGAAATTGGGGAGAGGAGTTAGAACAGTCTAACAGTGAAAAAGCAGAATAAATAAGAATTGCTGCAGAGGCACTGTTTGAAAATGTAAAGTGGAGGGAGTCCATCAAATCTTAGTTTAGAAAGGAGAGCTAGAAAAGTAAAAGTTATGTAAACCCAAAAGAACAGTAAGTTTAAAAAGTTAAGACTGTTTTGGGAAGACTTACTGATTTTAGAGATTGAAGATGAAATGGTGATGTGAAAAACAGAAGTGTGTATGAACTTGAGGCTTGAATTCTTCTTTTAAAATGTGTTTGGTGTTTGCTGTAAACACTGAAATGTTGGCTAGTAACTCAACAAATATGTAGCAAGGTGCCAATCCTGCCAAGATTTTTATATATATATACACTTAAGTTGTAAGCACTTTTCTGTGGCTCTATTAGCAATATCTGTTTGTAGTATAACTGGTTAGACTAAATGGAGAGCTAACACAAAACTGGATTGGAAAGACACTAAAGTCAGCAGAAGCTAAACATTCTATGCAGTGCAGAAACAAGGCCCTAATTGCTTGCTGTGGTAAAAATGTTATAACTTTTGAAAACCTTACAAAGACATTAGACTTATCATGGAAAAAGTGTTCTGTATGTGTGATGCCCACTGTTCTGCTCTTCTGCTCTGTGTCTCTGAATCACTGACAAAGTTATAGAGAAGGAATGACCATTAGACCTGTGTTAAGGAGGGCTAGTATACAAGTTAAATTGTTCAACAGAAAGTCTAAAAGGGAGGCACACTGTACTGTCTAAACTGTGAGTATCAAGCATTCAAATTAAGGAAGAAAGACACCTCAGACTGTAAACTTTTTTGTAAACCTGAAAAATCTATGTGTGACATTTATGTGGCGTAATTTTAAGATACGGAAGGGGGAAGTTAAAAGTTTTCCTCTCTTTTGAGCAGTTTCAGTTAGTGCTTTGTTGTTGAAAGCCTTTCATAATTCTATAATTTGGAAAGGGAAGTTGTTTTGAATATTCAAAACCATGTGTGAGTATATATACCCAATATTCTGACCAGTTTGTGAATGTTTAGATATCCAGTTTAGGAGCCATTTTCGGCTTTTGTAGGATTTCTATTGTTATTTTTTTAAAATTATGTTTTGTAGGATTTTTATTATGTTTTTGTTAAAACAAATCTTTTGCAGTTTTAATTTAAAAACTTAACCCACAAGTGTAAAGGAAGTTATAACTACTCTATTTTAATTGCATGATAAAAATGTCAGTATGCTTTTGTATGTTTGTAGGGTTTTGCCATCTAACGAGACAGAGTAGAAGTAGCTGCATTTATCTAAACCACAAGCTTGAAGCTATAGATCATGTACATACTAAATACAGCTATAAGAAAATTGGCAGTACAGTTTTTGCCATAAATATAGGTCAAGTTTTTCTAATCATTAAAGTGAAAAAAAAATTTTTTTTCGAGAGAAGGTTTGTCAACAAATTTGAATTCCTGTAGTATCTGTTAAAAAGGGTGAATAGCCAATATTTGCTTTAAAATCAAATGAATTTAATACAGAACTTAGTTCTTAAGGGCTTTTAGAGTTGTTTTTTCTTTATTCTTGAAGTAATTTTTGCTATGAAGTACTCCTTTACATTAATATTTAATATATTATTTAATTCTGGGTAAGATCTTGAACAATATTGAAGACAGTAAGAAATACATCCATAAATTTGTTTAGAAAGGGAGATTTTAGACTCTTAGAAATTCTTGCTTTCAAAAGTCATTTGGTACCTATGTCACATGCTACAGTAGGCTTTTTCCAAATTTTACCCTTAATTTTCCACATTTTTATTTTTCAGACTGGAGAAAAACTTTTTGAACTTCATGGACACACACACAAAATTACAGCTATAACATCGTTTTCTTCTTCTGAAGAAAAAAAACATTTGATTTTAACAGCATCAGCTGATAGAACGGTCATTGTATCCTTAGATTGGGAGAGGATTCAGATTTCTATGGACTGTTTGCTGGTTTTTATTTTTAAAGGTAGCATTGAGACAGGCTGCAGGATGTTTAAATATATTGGCTGATAATATTGAATAAGTATAATTGTATTACACTAGAATTTTACTAGTTATTGCTCGCAAGTACATGCAGTCCTTCCTACAAAAATGAATCTGTAACAGACCTTTATTAATATGTCATTTTGGCCAAATATTGAAAAGACCATCAGGGTTTAAAAGAATGAGGTTCTGCATGCCTATTCCCAATCTGTCGTTTAGCTACAAATACAGCAGTTAGGTTTATAGTGTGTAAAAACCTTTCAGTTTCCTTAACAAATAAAGTCAGGTTTGGGACTGCACTAGTGGCAGACAGGTTCAGAAAGTGTCATGTTTTCATTCTACGGTAAAGGTAAGCTGAGGAAACTGTAGGTATGTCTGTTGTTTTATTATATACAATAATCTATTGTGTATGGCTCATGGGCTACATGGGCAGGTGTGTTAAAATGAGCAGCAGTGTTTGGTTTAGGAACAGGTAAATAATGAGTGGCTGAGAAGTGGGCACAATTATTAATTTGTTTTTGGAACTCTTAGTACCTCAGTTTTCTTTTTGAAAGGATGTAGAACAAAGGTCATTTTATGGCTTGGTTTTGTTACTCTGTTCGAAAAGGCAACCTACAGTCAAACTGTTTCTTGGATGTTAATTGTAGAGAAAAATCACAGAAAAATCAATTGTTGCATTGTTGATGGAAAAATGTGATGTAGTGTGTAATTAAATCTGTGTTTCTCAGGAAAGTGACACCTTAATACTGTATTACATAGTACTTACAGCTTTATCTAGCTAAAGCTTATAATAATTTCATTGAGAAATTCCCTGTAGAACTTTTGCAGGGGACATATATCTGATTTTTCTTCTGCAGTGTTTGACAGTTCTTCAAAGACTGGATGTATGGTTGTCTGGAGGGAGTGATCTATGTGTTTGGAACCAAAAATTAGATCTCTTGTGTAAGACCAGTCATCTTACTGATGCAGGTAAAAATGTAAATGAGTCATTATAGCTGTTAAAGTGCAAGTAAAATGGATCTGTATAATGATGCAAAACCAACTTGGCAAATTCTCTTTAATTCTAATGATAACATTATGTTTAAGAGCCACTCTCTATTTTTTTTTAATGTCAGACTTAATAGTTTCAGAATTAAGACTGCTTTTAATCTCGTGTGCTGTGTGAATTTTAGAATGTGTCAGATCTCAGTAGCCGTACTTTAGCTTGGACTTACAGGGCTAGACTTTGGATGCTGGTTTATACGTGTTTGTGTAATGTGGACTAGATCTTTGTCTGTCTGTCTCTGAACGAGCAGGAGTTTTATTATTCCAAGTAAAGCTTTGTAGTAGTAGAGCGGGAAAGATTTATTTTTAAGAATCAGTACCTTTGCTGTAGAAATTGCAGGTTTTGATAGAAATGCAGTAGATGTAATTAGATCTCAATATCAGTCATGCTTTTCTGTTAATAAGCTTATATATTATCTGTCCATGCAAAGAAAATTGTTGCATATTATTGCCATACGTTACAAAGATATCTGTGAAGCTGTGGATCAAATTCAATGTCGGAACCAATATTTTCCTTATTTTTGGCATAGAATGGAGTAGTGGTAGGCAAAACCTTCTGAATCTTTTAGGATATTAATACTTCTTTTGGTTCAATATGAATTATCATGCCAAAAAACAGTTGGAAGTGGTGCTGCAGTGCTTAGCGCGAGGTGCTATTAAAACTTTTCTATAAGAGATCAATGGGGTGTGCAACATGGGCCCTCCCTTCCCTCCTAATATCTTGTTTCCTTTGTGGGGAAAGAGACAGGTTGCTTATTCCTTGGGGAATATTCCCTTAATGGTGTGGCAGCACAGACTGGGGGAATTCTGTGCAGGATGAAGGCAGAGTAACAGCAAGATGGATATTTTATCTTGTGTATTCTTCTTCTTCAACTGTCTCTGTACAGTGTTTTAGTATCATGCATACTATGGTAGTATCAGTATCTAGTAACTTTGGTACTGCATACGTTTAGAGTCTCAGTAATTACCACAGTGTGTGCTTAATATTGTCCTGCATTAGGACGTACCCATCTTAACTGTATTTAAAATAAAAAGATTGTTGATTCTCAGCTTCACCTCAAGTTTCACATTCAGAATTCTGCTGGATTCAGGACTAAAGCTCCTGACTCTACCTCCATCTGAGAAATCTGTTCACTTCCAATGCTGTTTAACTTTCTCTTCAGGCAATATGCTTTTATTTTGATAATAATTTACAAGTGGAAGGAAGATTATGAAGAACTTTACTAGCAAGGAATTAACAGTTGTTTGTGTTTTCTTGTGACCAATGAATATCCTTTTCTCCCTAATCTGTATTTTTTCAAAGGTATCAGTGCTTTGATTGAATTGCCTAAAAATTGTGTTGCAGCAGCTGTTGGCAAAGAGCTAAGTGAGTATGTTGCATTTCTGATAAATGTTCATGTTCCTCTTTAACAGCTGCTTATCAGAGATATGTGTAAAGAGCACGCTGCTGGAATTATATAGGAAAAGTAAATGGTATTAGGGTGTGATTAGGAACCTTCTTACTTTTTCCCTTATTTGACAAAGAGGCAGACAGTACTAATCTCATTCAGGAATTTTATTGAGATCTGCATGACAAAACTTTTCTATATTCTTTGTTGTTGTTATTACTGTTATTGCCACGTGTCCAGGTCTGATTGTGGTAATCTAGATTTATCCTTGGGAGAAGGTCTGGAACTTGTTATTTCAGCTGTCAGATATTAGGTTTCTCTAGAGCCTCCTTATCCCAAGATCAGGAGTATGAGATACTTGCAATATCATTATACTGTTCAAAGCTATAGTGAGACAATGTGATGGTTTCTGTTGCTTACGTGGAGACAGGGTTTTCTATGTATGCAAACTGTAAATCATCAGCTAGGTGTTGGTGGAGAATCTTTTAACTGAGAGTGCTTTTTAAAATTACTGAAATTTCAAAGTATGGAGAAAAATCCAGGAGAAAAAGTAGAGCACTGAATCAGCAAAATACAGATTTTTGTAATATGATTAACCACTTAGCTGAAAAGTAGCGATCGGATGTATCAAATGAAAAATAAGTCTTCTTGTGTTTAGACATTGATATACCATCTAAACTTCCTTCTGAACTTCCTACAGTTCTTTTGTAGTGCCCTTGAGATATCATAAAAGAAATTCCATGACTGGTTAAAATAAAGTCTTAATTCCTGGCAATCTTGATTGCCTTGCTACAGAATATTGTGTCCTTTTAAATAATAGTTTTCAGTCAGATGAGCCCTTAAGAAAGATGTTTCGCTTTTAGTTTACTTATCCATAAAGATGTCTAATGTTTTTACTTCTGCTTTTTGCAATTTCTGATGTTGACCGATTCTCTGAATTTCAGAGTTACTAGGTGGAAATGTTTTATCCTGTAGTTGCTGTAGTAAGAGGCCTTAATAATAACACTGAAATAATCCATTCCCATTTTTTTGATGTTATGAGTGGTCATACATGGCTTGCACATCTTGTACTGTCTCACTTACAATATGTTTTAGTTCGTGTATTTCTGAAAATGATGTGTTTTATTTAAGCATAGCAACACTTTATCCTGAATGATAAAGCTTATTTAGACATTTCTCTCTATCTTTGAAGTAATTTTTAGGTTGATTGCTCCTAATGATGAGTCTGAAGCTTGGAATATCCTTGAAGTAAAACGCCTTGTTGACCATCAGGATAACATTTTGTCATTAGTCAATGTCAATGGTAAGAGTAATTTTATTACTTTACTAGTTTTGTTAGTTACCAGTGGGATATTTCAGCTATGGAGTTTTTATAGGGACTAAACTTTTAACTGGAGTGAAACTTCATAATTACTAGATGCACCTTCCTGTGTAGCTGCAAAGGTAGTGAAATGTGAAAATATGGCAGTGGCTTGCTTTATGGATTAACAGTGAAAGGAAACCAGGCAGGTTATTATGTAGAAAAGGCACAAAAGAGGCAATATCATTGATGGAAATGTAACTCTGGGTCTTTTTCCTGTTGGGAAAGTTTAAAATGCAATTTTTTAATTGTTCCTTGTGATTCTTAAAATGGAACATACAAGGCCACCTCCTTTGCAGTTGTAGTCCCAAGGTAGCTGAAAGTTCTGGTTGTATGGATGTGGGCTTGCATATAGATCCATTATTTAGAGGCTCTGGAAGATGATGCGATCTCTGCTGCTCATTAGGACAATACTGAGCTATTACCTGAAATTCTGTCTTCTCTACTGCAGGTACCAACTCCTTGTACTTTATTCTTCCCTGTCTTTTTTCAGGGACCACCCCCAGAGCCCAGGACAAGTTATTCCTGGTGTGATAGAGAGTATATATTTGTCCTTGGGCTTTTTTGTGTCAGCCTGGTTGGCACAAAGGGGCATGTTGTAGAGAGGTAACAAGAAGCTGGAAAGAAGAAAACTTGGTAATTGTTTCTGGGGTTTCCTGTTGCCATTATTTTCTCCTTTTTGATTATGAAAGGGAAGCAGTATTGGGCTTATAAAGATAGTATGCTACCTGCGTTAAATATTGTTGAATCAGTTCCTTTCGATGTGTGATTAACAAATTCATGAGCAGCTACTTCAATCTTGCCATTAACTCGTCCGTTTAATTTGTGATCAGTATTTCTGTGTATGGCAAAGACATACTTTGCTGTGCCTGAGTGGTGCTGATACACCTACTTGTTTAAGGAATAGGAGGGTTTTATATGTAGGCAACAATGGATTTCAAATACTTGTACGTACTTTTGGTGGTGTTCCTTGCCTTTGCTCTACTGTACTGTGCACTGTGGCCAGTGAATGTTCTCCATCCTAGTTTTAGTTTTACAAAAGAGAGATCATCTCCTTTTGCCCATGTAAGCTATGCTAGGTAATCAAATGAGTATTTACTCAAGGGGAGAGGATTTTGTCCAGTCAGTTACATACTTCGTATTCTACATAGCTGCACTAGAAAATTGTCTATCTTAACTTTCTTGGGTTGGATTTTTTTTTTAATATCATATGATATAAAAACTGGATTTTTAATGGATTAATTAAAAATGGATTTTTTTTAATATCATATGATTTCTATATATGGGTGGTTTTTTTTTCCCTTCTAGACTTGACTTTTGTGACGGGTTCTCACGTGGGTGAGTTAATAGTTTGGGATGCGCTTGACTGGACAAAGCAGGCATCTGAGTGCAACTTCTGGGACTCCTCTGTCCATTCAGATGCACAGCCGGAAATAAAATTATCCCAAAGCCCAAATGAAACTTCAGTTCAACACTTAACATCTGACGAGGAGGTAAAACGCTAACAGAGTAAACCTTTTCAAGTGAGCTAGTATGACCTTACCACAGAAGACCAAGTGTTTTGTGTTTTCAATTTCCTTGTTGTAATATGAGAGGCTTCTTTAAAATGTGCACAGGTATTTTTAAACAGTCAACAGTTTTTATATATATAAATTTTTTGTCATTGAGCTAACTGAAGGTTACAATATGTTGATGGTATGGGAACTAACATAAACAGACTGTCACAACAGCATTTCTTTTTGACTAATGATTTATTCGTTGTTTATGGCTAGAGAAAAATAAACAGGAAGTGTGTGTTTTGATGGCATGTATCTTTTCTGTTCCATGGTTCTAGAAATGCAGTTTCCACAATAATGCACTTCTTGACCATTTATAGCTAAAGGTGCTATACGAAGTGAATTAAAGAATAGGCGTACATCTGCACTTATTAGTAAATAAATACTGCTGCTGCTGTTTAGAAGGGCTATACTCAATTGTAAAGAGCACAATTATGGATCAAAAATACAGTCCACTGTAATCATGCTTTGGAGATAATCCAAGAGTTTTTGGTCAGAATACTCAGGCAGAATCCAGTTATTTTTCAGGAAACGCTAAAAATCCTCAGGTTGTTGTTTACTTTTATGAAACATTACCAACTGTTAGTGGCAAAAGAAAAGATGTTTAATAGTTGGGGTACAATGGGATTCTGTTTTAGGGCCTGTAGATCCATTGCTGGGGAATGATTAAGAAAGGAGTGTCTGGAAATGGTTTCAGAGATATGAACTGTAACAAAAAGCTATGGAAAAGCCTGAATGTAGCCTGAGGGCCAAGTAGTCACCTTATGCACTTCTCTGCCTGTGGAAAGAGCATTCCTAAAACACTGGAGACAGAAACATTCAGGGATGTGGGTGTGGGAGGGAAAAAAAGATCTATTTGTCTCTAAAGGTAGGATTTCCAGTGGTTTTGTTTTGGGTGCTTAGTTCTAGAAGGAGCAAAAGGCCACTCCTGTTAATCATAGAATCATAGAATGACCCGGGTTGGAAGGGACCTCGAGGATCATGTGGTTCCAACCCCCCTGCCTGGCAGGGCCACCAAACATACACATTTACTAGATCAGGTTGCCCAGGGCCCTGTCCAACCTGGCCTTGAACACCTCCAAGGACGGGGCATCCACAACCTCCCTGGGCAGCCTGTTCCAGGGCCTAACCACTCTCCTAGTAAAGAACTTCCCCCTAACATCCAACCTAAATTTTCCCTCCTTAAGGGAAGGAGGGTTAAGGAGAAGTTCTGTAACTTGGCTTCAAAACATTCTGACTTCTTGCTTGAAAGCTACACAAGATGTGTTTTAAGGAGCGGGGAAAGAGCTTTGGGAAGTTCAGAAGTGGTTAAAAGGTTGAATGTGGAATTGGAGGCTGCTGAGGACTTCTGTTTGTGGAACTGAAAAAATTGCTGCAGAATTTTATTTAGTGTGAGACTTCTGAATGGTGGGAAGAAAAGGTGGTTCTAGTGTTACATGCTGAAACAGAGATGCTTTTAGGGCAGACCTGTCTGTATTGTAAAGTTCCTTCTTAGAAAGCGGTGAAGAAATTTATTCCTGTAATTACTTTGTTACCTACTATTTAAAAGCAGAACACTGTGTTAAAAAAAATAAAACAAATTTGGTGTTTTAGGAACTTTGTCAGCAGGCTTGGTAGTTAGGTAGTTGGAGAAGATGCACTTTGTCTAGTTTGAGCTCACAGGCAAAACACCATTCAGAAACAAATGTCATGGTAAAGATTCGGCAGTACTAGGAAACAGTGCTAAAGAGTACATCTGCTGACCTGTTTAATTTGTCTGTTAAGATAGGTGTACAATGTATGCTTCATCAACTGTTATTTTCTTGGAGTTTGAGATGACCAGAGTTTTGTCCAGGCTTGTGTCAAACAAAAGAGTGATCTGTGAAGAGCATCGTTTTGCAAAGCTATAAGACTATTTGAAACTGAAGAGCCTGTCTCAAGGTGGAAGAGTATAAGAGAGAAAAGGCTGAGATATAGGAGTGGAAGAGTTATGTGGAAGGCCATTGAATTGAGCCTCACACAAAACTAGAAAAAAGAATAAAAATGGGCTTAGTATTTTTTCCTTGATTTGGTAGAGTGCTATCAGAAATCTGAGCTTAGTTTCAGAGCTATTGGAGCTCCCACCACAGATGTGTATAAGAAAAAAACAAAACCCAACAAAAACCCAGACAAAGATTTTTTTAATAGTGTCAAAACACTTTTCAATATATATAGGAAATCTTAGTCAAAGATGCTGGGTTACTAGTTTTACAAAACATTGAGAAGTGTGTACTGTGAACTGCTTACGAGACATTAATGTTTGGGCTGTGTAGATGGAAGCAGGCCATTCAGGGAAAAGATCTAGTGTACCATCACATAAACAAGGTATGTTCAAAAACTCAAATATGTACCTAATGGAAGTGCTTTGCACTGTCATATTTGGTACCAAATATTTATCATGTGTACCTAGACTTGATTATATGTTTGTCCTCCCTAAAATTTTTACAAGTCATGAGAGGGTCCAGGTCCAATGTTCTGTAAACTGTGGCTTCTTAGGGCAGTGATGGTTATGAAACTAAATCCCTGTACTTTTCTGAAGTATTGCATTGAGTGCAAAATGGTTCCAGATCTTTGCAGTATTGTGTAATACCTTTCTATGAGAAGGTTTATTTTTATGCTCAGTAGAGCCCAAATGCTTGAGCAGGACCTCTTTGTGGAGCTTCAGTTAAATTAAACAAAAATAGCAAAAATACAGAACAGCTTCCTGTATTCTCAGTCTGTCGTGACAAAACAAGAGTTTGCTGAAACACAGAGCATTATTTTAGTGTAAGAATCTAAATGCTTAATTGCAGAAATCTCTTGATTTGTTGGTATCCTTGGTTTCTGCTTAGACTGTAAGGTACAGGATGAAAATACAGAAATTAAACAACTGCTTAGAATGTAGGAGGATATCTCTCATTTTCTCTAAAAAATACGTGTTTTTTTTTTCTATAACTTGCTGATTCCGTATGTTTGGAATAAAGCAGTAAAATGAGGATAGAAGCAAGCTATACAGTGTGGGCTACATGACATCATAGTACTGCTGGAAATCCATTACATGCAGGGTGATCTTTCAGTACCTGTTTCTGTAAGTTGTTCTATTGAATTTTCTTTCCAGTGTGTGTTTGCTGCTGTTGGGAAAGGCATATACGTATATAATCTTCAAATGAAGCGTGTGATTGCCTGCCAGAGAACTGCTCATGACTCCTCTGTACTGCACATTGAGAAGCTTCCAAACAGGTACAAGTCATGGTGCATTTTGTTAATGCAGTAAAGAAATACAGAACTTGGAAGGGTGGCTAGAGACAGTGTGCAGATACATCTGATTTCTAGGGCAGGGACTTGATTTTTAGTTTGATCTGCTCTTATTAGATAGAGCTTGTTGATCAGATTTTTAAAAATTAATTGTAATTCAATGTAAAAATAACTGTAATCCAGTATGCTTGATGCACAGGCTCAGAGTAAAATATCTGGGCTATTTTCAGAATCAGATTTGATGTCCTGGTTTTGGCTGGGATAGAGTTAATGTTCTTAGTAGCTAGAATAGTGCTGTGTTTTGGATTTAGTGTGGGATTTGGTATGAGAAGAATGTTGATAACATACTGATTTTTTTAGTTGTTGCTAAGACAATCAAGGACTTTTCAACTTCCCATGCTTTGCTAGTGCGCAGGTGCACAAGAAGCTGGAAGTGAGCACAGCCAGAGCAATGAACCCACAGTTACTGACTTAGTATTTGAGTTTAGGTTTAAGATTGGGGCACAAATTGGCCAATGGTATATTCTAGATCATACAACATCATGCCCAGTATAAAGATGAGGGTTGCCAGGAGGTTCGTTCTCTTGCTCTCTGTGTCTGTGTTTCTCTTCTGGGATTGTCATTTTGGGACTTTCTCTGCTTCAGGTTTGTTAGCTGGTAATGGGCTGGGCCTTGGTCAATGGGTGATGAGCAGTTGCACTCTGTATCACTCATTTGTCCATTATTATCATCATGATTATCATCATGATTATCATCATGATTATCATCATTATTGTATTTCAGTTATTAAATTGTTCTTATCTCAACCCATGAGTGTCCTTTCCCTTTACCCCTTCAAGTCTCTCCCTCATTCCTTGGGGATGGGGGAGGGTGACAGAGCTACTGCATGGTCATTTGGTCACTGGCTGGGTTAAAACCATGACTCTTGATAAAGCACTTTTGTCTACATTGTGAAAATACAGCTTAATAGCATTTTACTTATATAAAGCAAAAGCCTGTGCCATATTCAGTACATATTTTTCACTAAGTATTTCATAACAGCTGAAATGTTGAAACAAAAAACTGTATCTTCAGCCTTTGTTAATTAGTGCTGAATTTCTAGCTGGAACTTATTTTGACAGCCAAGTTGGACAACTTGCTACATATATAAAATTAACAGTTGTGTTGTTAGATCCCTTTATACTCTTGTTCAACGGAGAAAAAGTCTGTCAGAAGATAAAAATTACGGCCTTGATCTTGTAAATGCATGTGCTGTTCTAAACTGTCTTAAACGTGTAACAAAAAAGGCATATCTTTTGTTATTTTTCTGTAAGAAAAAATATGGTTTTGCTTAATGAAAGTAAGCTTGCAGAAACCAGTTTGTGCAAGTGTGTTTGCAGAATCTACACTTGTTATTTTTATGTTTTACAGAGCAGCTTTTAAAATGGAGTTCCAAATGTGTATTTTTTCCACATATTTTGCAAGTCCATTATAGTTTGTCCTGCTACAGGTGCACCTTGTTTTGTATGGAACATCTAGATGTCCTGCTACACTTGAGTTCTAGAAACTTGTGTAGAACTTGCGGCACTTGCTGTCTCTTATAGAAACATGACAAGGTGACTTGCACAGATAAGAATCCATGCTAGTGTTGCTTATCAACTGTTTTTACAGGCAGCTGATCTCCTGTTCAGAAGATGGCAGCGTGCGCATCTGGGAGCTCAAAGAAAAGCAGCATCTGCCAGCTGAACCGGTTCCAACAGGTTTGCTAGCAGTGGGGAGTTAAAAGAGCATTTAAGAAAGGATAACGGGAAACCCGTTATTCACCACATGGGAATAGAGAAGCTTACAGGCTTTGTAAGAAGGGATAATGTCTTGGGTTCAACCTACTGATAACAGGTGTGGGAGGGAAACTGAAGAAGACATGGATGTACAAGCCCTCCAAGATCTGATATGGGAAGTTAGAAGGTCCAACTGAAGTAGTTCTGTGCTATAAAACTTATTTAGAATTTACAGTTGTATCAGCTGGTGTAACGAAATTATTACCTCTCCTGACGAACCATGATCCACTTCTTGTAATGATAGTGCTGGATCCTCTACTATGCAGGAGTAAATAGTTGCAGGACTTTGTGAAGAAGGCTAAAAAGAAGCTTGCAGATGAGCAGCTGGCACAAAAAAAAAGTGTTTTCCACATCTCCTCCTTGAACTTGGAATGACATTGGGACTACTTTGAGGCTGTACCCAGTCTCACACTCACTTACCTCTAGGCATTGCAGTCATCAGGGCTAGTTGCTTGTTGTCTTAGGAAGCCTTTTCCCCAAGTGCAGATGTTGCCTTTGTAGTGCTTGCTGTTCCTTGACCAGGCCAGCAGCTTCCCTGAGCACTGGTAGTTGCAGTCTTGGACAGATGCTCTGGACAATATAATTAGTATGGACTGGGAACAGTAATGAGATGTTACTCGCTCTTGTAGGATTTTTTTCTATTTGGGCTGTGAATAATTTTCCCAATGTACCTGGTCTACCTGGCTGTTCACTTGAGGGTAATTTTTGCAAATATCTTTTTGCTGCCTGTTTTGATTTAGAAACACTTTTTTAGGAATATTCTGTCTTCAGTATTGCTGGTGATAGCTGATCTACATAGTTCTGCTTCTTACTGTGACAAGTGGTGTTTGGTTTCATATTGGCAATTTGTAACTTCTGTGGTTGGAAACATTTGAAAGAAACCTTATGCAATAGCAAGATAGGTAGACTGCTGCTGACTTGCTCTGTTTTTTATTCTAAGAAATCTCCTGAGTAGTTGTTAGTCTCTCCAGTTATCTCCTTTGCACCAGGGCCGTGGTCTAGCACACTTGTTTTCTGTGCTAGTGGGTCGGACGGAAGGGTCAGGAATAAAGTCTGAACTGCATTGTGCACAGAACTCAACTTTCTTACTTCTGTCAGTGTTACTACGCAGTTCTTCTGGAGGCTGTAGCACAGATGTGTATTTTCTTGCTATCTAAATGGAATGTGTGGAGTACTATCTTTGCACTTCAGTTTGGCTTATAGTTTTAAATCTGACGGAGAAAGCCAGTGGGCAGTATAAAACCAGGGAATTCAGCATCAGAAGTTTGCTTGTTTCTTGTATGCCAGCACTCTTAATGTGTTACTGCAAGGACACAGGAGAGAGATTAGCACCTCATTTCTCTCCTCTTCACACAAGTAACAGTGTAGGACTACACAGCACTGTCCTGTATCTTCCTTTGCTGCTCAGTTAGTTCATTTAAGTAAGTAGTTCTTGGATTTCTTGCTAAATATGTGTATTGTTGCATCCAGGTAAGTAATTCAACATGTTTGCTAAATTAATGCCTAGTAAGGACAAATGACAAAGTAGCTGTGTTTCCTTACCCCCTCAAGATGAATCATCCAGATGTAGAAATGCTGTGCAGTACAATGCTTCTCTCATTTTGCCATGCAGACCATCCTGCTTTTAGATTTTAAGTGACTCCTGTAGTTCTCTCTTTAGTTAGAGGAAATAAATTCTATTTGTGATTTTTGCCAAAATAATTTTTTTTCCCTCCAGGTTTTTTCAACATGTGGGGATTTGGAAGGGCAAACAAGCAGGCAAACCAAGCTTCTAAGAAGATGCAGGAGACTACACCTGTGTATTTCTTGGAGCTGGTTGGTGATTTGATTGGTCATTCATCAGCTGTGCAGGTAGGTCAGCTTTAGTGAGAACAAGAAAAAGTGAATTTCACTTAGTAATGTACTTTTGGCAGTGTTTCTTAAACAGCTATAACTTTTGACTCTGGCTCCGGAGACTGGAGCTAAATACACACATTGATCATGTGGTATATTTAGTGCAGTGTGAAAACAATAATACATACTGATTTAAAGTTCTAATGAGAACTCAAACACTTGCTGATGCCCGAGAATTGTGTTTGTAGATATGTACATACATGCTACAGATAATCTGGTGGGATATTGGGTTTCTTTATAGACTGCAAACAATACAGCTGGGAACTGCATGTTCCAGATTTAATCTTAAATTTGCAATCTAAACAAGGGTTCATATAAACCAAAACCCCTTCAGGAATTTCTTAGCCCACTCTGCTGTGAGCCTTAAAGGAGGTCTTTTAATTTTAGATAAGGTACTGTTCTGTGCTTCTGTCTGCCTAAATAGAGTATGTTTTTGTTTTTCATGCAGCATTCTGTATATGGAAAATTCTGTTTTTAAGCTCTGAGCAGGCTGGAGCAATTGAGGCTGGAAAGGTTGAGTGGTCATGAAATCTCATAGTCAAAGATGTGGGCTTGGCCAGAGTATTTCTACTGGAACCACATAGCTAGTAAGTGTCTGTTCCCAGAGCAGATAGGGTGTGTCCTTATCCTGAGTGCTTCCTGTGGGCAGTGCCCTTCAACAAGCTGGAGCCAGGACAGCAAGCATCCTACAGTGGTATCATGTGACCTTGTTCTGTTGGTTGTTGGGTTGAACTGCAATTAGTGGCTAATTGTAGGCAACCTTGTGGAGGTCTCTTAAGTCAAGGATGACTGCATGACTTCTCAGCTCCATTGCTCTTGCAAAACTCCTCTAGAACTTGTATCATTTTCTCCTGTGTCACAGTTCTTGCTGGTTTGGTTTCCTGTGTGTGACTAAGCACATGCTGACATCTGTCACAGTTGCTTACTCTTTGATCCTCCCAGGCCTGGTGATGGTAGCCTGTGGTGTTGTGTGGGAAGGACACAGTGTACCTAAGTGAACTGAACAGTGGCTTCTGTTCCTAAGAAACCAGGAGATAAGAGTTCATGCAAGTCACTCACTGTTCTGCTGCTGACTTGGTCAAGTTTCTTCAATATTCTGTACCTTAGCTTCCCGATCTGTAAGGCTTTACTAGTTTTTCTAAACTGAGATCTTTCACTGTGAATTCCTGTTTAAGAGCTGTTTTCATGTAGGGATTTTATGGTATCTCAAACATACAAAAAGTATACATTGTAATTTTTTATATCTATGTTCAAGCAGAACCATTTCAGACGTATTCGTTTAGTCCAGCTGTGCACTGAACATTGAAGCAAGCTGAAAATCTTGTGTGAACATTATGGTAATAGCAATGGTTTCATTGCAGATGTTCCTGTACTTCGGTGAACTGGGACTGGCTACGTGCTCCGCTGACCACCTTGTTATTTTGTGGAAGGATGGTGAACGAGAATCTAGACTCCGCAGTTTAACAGTATTTCAAAAGTTGGCACAAAATGGTAATTTGCAGCTCAAAGTTTAAATTGCTCAAATATAGGCTACATATGTATAAACTGGATGTGTATTAAATATGAGTTTAAAGGAAAGTCTGAGCTGCTGGGAATGTGGCTACCAGTAAGGTTTACACTTAAATGTAATTATTATATTGCAATTTTTTTTAGTTGCTACTATTCTCAAAGGAGAAATTTGCATGTTTGAAACTTACTTGGCTTACTCTGTCCGCAGAAATTATGTTCTCTTGAAAGACTGAAGATAATGATGACTCATTAAATAGTTTATAATATTATTCCTAATGTTTAAAAATATCAGGGGTGGATGTCAAAATTAAGATTTGTGAAAATCGTTATATGGATCATAACTAAAGCATCTGAGAGGATTTCACAGTCTTAGGTGCAGCAAGGAGGCACAGGAAAAAGTCTGAGACTTCCTGCTTCATGTAACTTATTTCTCGAAGCTAAACTTTAGTCACTCATGGTTCAGATTTATGTCTTTACGAAAAAAAAAAAAACCCAAACCAAAAAAACCCCCCAAAAGACGAAACCCAAAAGAAACAGTTCTCAAATAGAATTTTTGAATTTGAAGTTACTATTCTGCACCAAGGGTAAGAGCAAGAAAGAAAAGTAGGCAATACCAGTTTGTCAGGTTTTAATTTTTTGTCAAAGCAAGGTATACAGGTACTCCCTGCTTGCAGCAGATGCAGTTTTACTGTGGGTCAGCCTACACTGCTGGAGTTTGTACAGCACCATTACGATGTCTAGCATGAAGTATAGTTGGTTTAGCTTAGTCTTTCTATAAAGCATTCATCAAATTAATGTGTATCTAATAAAAAGCACTGGCTTTACCATGGATTTTCAGGATGTAAAATACTTTTTAAACAGTAGCAGTTGATGTGTTTAATACTAGCAAAACACTTCTGACAGATGAATATTCTCAGCGGAAGTTTGACTGCAGAGAAATCTGCACCAAGTTTGTAAGGAAAGATAGTATTTTAGAGTTTAAAAATAAAAAGCCTCTAAGCACACTATCCGTTTTTCAAGTCTGAGATAGCAGCAGTAACCTGCAAGCTAAACAAGAGTAGGAAAAAACCTCCAAACTAAAACAAAAATCCCAAACCAACAAAAAACCCAAGAGAGGAAAAAAAAACACAAACCAAACAGCAAAAAAACCAACCAAAAACAACAGCAAAGTTAAATCCAGAGTTGATACTAGAAAGTGGGAGGGAGAAGGATATAACGAGTGGTAAGTTACCATTTGAACAGAGAAGAGCTAGGCAAGGGAGGAGTTTGGGAAGTTAGTGATTATAAAGCCATGTAGAAGAGGGTGCCACTGTCCCCAGGTCTACTCAGAAGATACAGCACTTGAACAGTTTAGGAGTAAGTCTCACACAACTTTTCAGTGCCATCTCTTCCCTTTGAATCAATGAGAACTTTTCAGTACAGGAGACTACAGGGCTGTAATTCCAGACTTAAGATTCACTGGCTGCAGTAAGTGCAATTTAAAAAAAGGGCTAAGCAGATCCTTACAAGAGCAGAAGAAAAAGCAGGAAGCTCCAGCTTCCTAGAAGAAACCAAGGAGCCTTTTTGACTTGCTTCTCCCAGCATCTGTGCACACTTGTCTTCCCCCCTACCACCCAGAAGCCAAGCTTTGCCTCTTGAGCCTGACCATAATCTTTCCTGGAAGGCAGAGCAGAGGGACAGTGAAATTTTGGTCTGTTTTTTTTTTCCCCACTTTAGTCAACTTGTACAACTGATCTTATTTGAGTGTACAGCTCAAAATGATGTATTTCAAAGATTCAAAACAGATGGAGGAATTGTTAAATTACTCTTCCTTTCAATTCAGGAAGGTTAAGTCAGTGTTAAATCTTGAGTTGTGTGCTCTTTACTGAGGGTGGCTATATTATAGACCAGCATAGGAAAGGTGTTTGGATTACAGCTGATGATAACATGCCTTTGGGTATATGGTATTGAACTTGGGGGAGGAAGGCATGGAAGGCATGTTAAGCCTTTCTGCCTGTCAGTCTGCATTGTTTCGGCTTGCCTACATCAGCAAGCGTTGCACTTTTGGCTATCTCAGTACAAAGAGGGGAGATCAGTTTCCCTGGCTCTTTTTTCCTGGTTCAGTTGAGAAATAACAGTTTAGTTATATATAAAGTGTTCATTTACACACTGTTACTAAAACTTTACAGTGAAAGCTCATAAAATTTAGCAGTAGCCTCTCCAGAAAAACTATATAATCAGCTGTTGAATGAAAGAACATAATCTTTTTATTAATCTCTTCGTCCTGTACCATGAGAACAACTGTTTCATTCTTGTGTGACTGCTTTTAAGTGACTACCAGGTGGTGAAACAGACCTATTTAACTAGAACTGTTCTAGTCACAAAACTCACTGTGTATTTTACAGGGATTTGATTCAGCCTTAAATAGTCCTGCATGCATGTATAAATATTTTTATGTATCAAGAGTGCCGTTGTTCTTGGATACACTCCATTGGTAATAGATCTCCCAAGGGTCTCTTCCTGTAAAGATGGTTCAGTTGAAAGTATTAAATTGAGTTTTTGTGTTACAAATGAACTTTGAACATAACAGTAAACACAGTACTAGCTGACTCTTGTCATAAGAGTTTGTCACTTGTGTTGAGAAGTGCAGTGAGCAGAATTGGGGTGACTAGATTACAAACTTTACTTCTACCTTGTGTCTTTTCAAATTTCTTTTTTCCCCTCGCAGTTAACACAGAATTCCATAGGTTCACATCACAATCAGACCTACCCTTAATATTTTTACAACTCTTTAGGTGTCTGTTTTACGTATCTGTGCACTGACAATAGCATGAAACAAGCAGCTGTTAGTCAACTGGACAGGTTAGAGTCTAGGAGATCTGATACACATGGCACATGACAATTGATCTATGCTGATATCTCTCCACTCAGATTACTTTTCTGCTTAGTCTCTGACTGTGGGAAGAAACACAGGATCTTGCAACAAATATACTGAATCCACATTAATGCCTCAACTTGTGAACCAGAACTGAGGCTGAACTTTATTTCTTAGGTTCCTTCCATCATTCACATTTTCTTCCTTTTGTGACAAAAATAATGAATTGAAATGTTTTACATGGATGTGGTCTTACAGTGTTACTGTATTTAACAAATTAAGATTACAAAGCTTTGAATCTTGTGAAATACTTTTCTCTAATGCAAGCAGCAGTGAGCGTTCAGTCATCAGAATAAAGGTACGACCACCAAGAGCACTAGTTCTAAATAAAGGAATGTTAAAAGCAAACAATTTACAGTATAAAAACCAGAGGTTCAACTTATCAGAATAGAATTCCATTGAAAAATGTTGCAGTATATAATAAGAATGAATGGATAAACATACTTTACCACAAACACCATTCTTCAAGTATACATAATGCAGCATTTTAATACACAGCAGCCTGCCTTAGCTATGACAAAAGCAAGGTTCTGTTACAATTTTAACAAAAATATAGCTTATATACATTTCTCTGCACATACATTTTATGAATGTTTCCTTTTGTTTTCAGAACTTTGTACAAAACATACAAAAAAGGTTGGCACATTATGTAAGCTACCTGCAGTAAACAATTGTTGTCACTTTTCTTTCACAGCAGTCTAAACTGTGTTTGTTTGGTTGGTTTTTAAACTTTTTTTTTTTCCTTTACCAGGTTCAGTTCTTGATACAGCACAGGGGAGGTAAAAAGGATGTCTCAGGACTTTTCCTTTTAATGAGTACTGTACTGCTGCTTCAACTGAAGCCACAGCTTTGATGCTCTTGCCTGCAGCCTGGAGTGCACAGTGTTAAAAATGAGCAGTTCTGCCAGTATTTATTAACTGAATAGTCTGAGAATAGTCTAAAATTTGAACTCATGTTCTGCATGTGATTAAAATGAAATGTACAAAAATATGCATTTGTGCTTTGGAAGCTTTAGCATAAATTTACTTATTTACATCATTTGAAATATTTACATCACAAAACAAACCAGCATTTTATTCAGAGGGGGAAAAGCAGTACAAATTATAATGCTGTTATAAATTATAACCTGGAAATTTTTTTTAAAAAGTGACAGGTTCATCCTAGAAGTAGCACAATATATGGACTTATAATAAAATTTAGATCAGTTTTATGAAATTGATAACTATGTGTACAAACACCACTTTATAAAAAGGGATGTTGATCAAGTGCCACAATGTTTTTTGTGTAAAATTTGATGGAACATTTTATGGTAATATCTCTAAGATGGTGGAGAAACATGTGGATGGCACCAATTACACAGAACACTCTTATTTTCCTGTATTATGTGACCGATTTTAAGGGAATTTGACTCCTACCATGATCTTATATGGGAAAAAAAAGAAGAGAGAACAGGTGGTGCTCTGAGAGATAGTCTTTGTAGTAATAATAAGGTGGTTTTAAATGGTGCAGGTTTTGTTTTTCACTGTATGCAGTTTATCGAGGTTTACTTGTTCTGTTGTGCATGTTTTTAGAACTATGGTTCAGAGAGCTGAAGAACAGATAGAATTGGAGCAAATTTATGCTAGATAAGTGAGAAGTTTTTATGCTTATTTGTCAACCTATTCTTACTCTACTGGTGACTGGATTACCCCTGTCTGAGAAACAGTTTTCTGAAGTATTAGTGAATACAGTTGTATGAATTACAAGATTTGACAAATGCCTATTCAGTATTAGAAATCAGTTTTAAAGTACATTTTCTGCCACAAAGCGCTATTTCCAAAGAGCACTTATTAATCTGTGGATGATGTAGCCTTTTTGAAAACATTTTTCTGTAGGAGTCAGAGAAGCTTAAAAGTGATGAGTATTTCCTTCTTAATTTCACTGGAAAGGAAATTACTTCCCTCTTGTAGCCAAGTCAGTAAGTGATTCACAGTGAAACTGGTAGATCAAGGGGTCTGTTTTTCTTGCCTTAGTGTCAGTTATTGTTTTCTGATGGGAGCCTGAGACTCTTGCACTTTAACTCATCCAGTGCTTTCCAGTGTTTGTAGTTATTAGCCAAGTGTTGCATCAAAACAGGCAGATGTGCAAATGCTGAAATGAACAGGAGAAACAGTTGTACTGTCCATATGGAACAGGCAGAAAAACATACCAACCTCGTGTGAAACTGGCATTTTCCTACCCTCACTTGTTCCTTCAGCTGTAAGCTAATGCTAAAAGGGGAAAGATTTTTTTCAGTCTGTTTCTCTTTCAAGCAAATCCCTTTCTTAATGTGTGACAACTTCATTAAATTATGCTTACACTCAACCACTGTGGTCTCGGTTTCTGCTGCTCAGAAGAAATACATTGCTAAAGGAAAAAAAATACCTAGATGGAAAAAAGCTTTGTTTTAAGCCATTACTCCTTCCTTCTTTACATGGATTGTCTGGTAAGCACTCAACTTTCATAAAGCTGGTGTTGTGTGCAGTGAAACTGGCTTCAGCAGCATCATTGCTTAAATCCTATGCTGCATTGCTTATACAGAGGTACTGCCCCTGAAAAAAATGGACTCAAGGCCAGTTTGAGATTAGTCAGATGAGTTTGTAAAAATCTCTGCTTCAGAGCAAGGAAGAAAAAAGCAGAAGTACTTACCATCCCATGCATCAAACATATCTGTTATAAAATAATCAATGAAGGAAATTTGAGACTTGGGGATGCTGCAGGTGTTTCTGTCAAATACTGGCATTACAACAGGCAGACCCTGTCTCTTTTCTTCATCAGTCTAAGAAAACAAAACTCTAGTTAGCCCCTAGAGCTTTGTGGGCTTTTATGCTAGAGGAGCAAAGGCCAGGGGATTAGATGAATTGCATTAGATTTGAGACAAACCTTAGAACCCCAAGGTGAACTGCCTTAGTTTCATGTTCTTTATTTAGTCTGACACAGGGTCTGAAATCAACATCTTGTCCCTTTCACAAGTACAGTGTTACTGTTGTGCGATTATTGTTGTTATCTGTAATGAGACAGAATGCTCTAATCTGCTGATAAGGGCAGACCAGCTAAAGATTGGAAATGGGATTACAGAGTCCTTTAAAAGCAGAGGACAGGAGCGATTGCTCCTTTTTTCCACATCTCTCTCTAGTGGCTGTTTCAAAACAGTTGTCTTTTAAATAAGAGGGATGTTGCTGTTGCTACTTTCTCCGCTTGAATCAGGTTATAAGATTAACAGAAGTGTATGCCCTTTAACTCTGTGTCTGCAATGGGAAGGGGGCTGGTTTTGTTGTGCTTAGTATGGTGGAGGAGCCAGTCTTAGAAATTGATTACAAAAAAAAACATCTTAAGTAGTGTGGTCAGCACCTAATGCTGGAATAGGCAGCAGAACAGTCCCCAAAGTTGCCAGATGAATCAGTGAATGAAGAGCAGAACCGTTCTTGACCCCTCACATTTAGGCACTAGTCTCCTCGCAGCAGATTGGCAATTTAAAGCCAGCCCATGATACTTTGACTGGTAGGGAGATACAGCCTAAGTGACCTTTGATCTTACTTAGGAAATGATCAAATTTATTCACTATGATTCAAACGAAATTCAGACATGTCCCCAGGCACAAACTACTATTGTCTTTCGATCATAACTATCACGTGGATAATCTGAATTTGGATGGTAGGAGGCATGCTCACTTTTCTGTCTCTCCAGTCATAGCTGCTGATTTCTGCATCATTAGTGGTGAATAAAACCTAAGAATCTATCAGTTGTTCAAATAAAGGACCAGAAGAGATTTTCACTTTCAGGAAGCTGGTGCATTTGTACTAGAAAAACTGAATAGTAAGAAAGGAAATTGAGCTTCCACTTCTGGCTGGAGCAATCCCATGTGATAAGTATTAACACTGCCTGCATGTCTGCAGTACTGGCCTGCCACATTATCTGCCTACCATGACAATAGTTCAGGTGCCATCTTAGAAGAGAAAGGGCCAACCTGATGTTTCAGTTGAGGGCTTCATCAGGTGTGGATCTTCATGCTCTCTTCAGAGCAGGTATTGGAACTAGAAGCTAGAATGGTGACAGTCTCGAATTTCAGCCAATTAAATTGACTGAGACTAATCAAATAATTTTGTTTTGGCCAGACAGAGAAAATGGAAAGTGTAAAACCTCCTTTCCACCATTCTGTACCGCAAGCTTCACAGTAAGCAAGCTAGTTAACTTTGGAGTGAATTCTGCATGAAATTGAATGGCCAGCTCTGCCTGGGGACAAAATTATAAAAGTAAATCAAATTATAAAAATATACATACCTGTGCAAAATACTCTTCTGAAATCCTCCCTGCCCATTCAATACACAGCTCTAGGGGCCGACATGGATTTGCTACATCTGCACATTTAATCATCATGCGCTTTATCAGTGTCTGGTTATCCGGAAAATTCTTTATATTGGCTGTACATCCGCAGTCGCTGCCTTCGCTCTGTAAAGGAGAGCTGGTTACAGAAGCCAGTGGCCAGCATGCCTGCTAGCAGGAGCGAGGGCGCTGTTATTCGCTTTATTGCACTTGGGCAGTAAGTGGGCACCCAGCCTGATGCTTTCTTTCAAACTTCATGCAAAGCACCAGGAATTTGGAGGAGAAAGTGATGCCTGAGAACTGAAACCTTGCTAAGTAACTAATGATAGTCCCATTACATATGACGGCTGTGGAGATTCTCTGAATTAATAACAAAGTCTGTGAAATAAAGGAGTCACAGGCTCACTATCAGGTAGGGTGAGTTTTACTTCTCTGCATCCCTTCTTTGCCCTTGTGGAACAGGACCAGGATAGGTGATGCATCCACCAGCTGCAAGCTGATAAACCATCCTTACTGCTGAGTGTTTAAATTTGGGGGTGGTGATGGTAGGCGGCCGCTTCATTTAGGGGAGTTTCTAGAGTTTGGTTTTTATTTCTAGATGAGAAAACTGAGGCAGGCATGGGGGGTGTACAACTGACTTTCTTTTATAGGCAGAAAAGCAGGTCTGTGCCATTCAGTTACAGTAAGTTTGCAAATAAAACTGCCGTCTTTGTGTCAGATTTTGAACCCTTGGCCTGGAATACTTGTTGATCTTGGTTACCAGCTAGAATGAAGTCTCAGATAATCTATGACATTAACAGCAGGAAAATGCAGGAGTGGCATACTGATTGCAGAAAGTCTGCTTGGTAGGCAGTAAAATACTGAAGCGCTTATTGACTGCTCTGGAGAGCAGGTGGAGGGGACAGAGTAGTTGTTACAAGTCTGCTATGGCATCATCTTCTGGTTCTTGAACAGTTTGGAAGGGCACAGGTATATTATGTTCCATATTGAGTAATAAAAAGCCTCCACCTCAGCTCACCATGGCATTAAACACTATTCTCACAATAATATATTTGTGTAATTATGGCCTCCCCTCACTGCTAAATTCAACTCTTGAGTGAAAAACTGAACATAAATACTTTTTACTACCATGGCTAAATTAATGTCTTTGTGCTTTATGGGGAGATATCTTGCCAATTCAGGCGTTCATCTTCTAACTTTATGTTTAGCAGTTAATTTATTTTCAGCATGGGTAGCCCAGAAAAGAGCTGCCAAATTAACCCTGCTCCTTAACTGCTGTTCAAGATCAAAAATAGGAAGAGCCACCGTTAACAATAAGGAACAGAACAGTCTAATACTGGGGAAAAAAACAAATCTGCAATACAAGTAGTTCTGTCCTCCACTTCTACTGCTCTCCAGCTCATACATTTTAAAGTAGCCTCTGCTATAAACTGGTAAGATTAAAAAGAGGAGTGAGTCAAAGAAAATATTTTCTACAGGTTAGAAAAGCTGATTGCAGTGGAATGTATGGAGAACGTTTAAAAGCTCTATAAGAAGTGCTGGAACAAGTGAATTCATGGGATAAAAGGGAGATTCCCAGAAATGCATTCAGAGTTTGGTAACACTGTGGTTTCAGTGATGCTTGTGAATCTAAATCCTACAGGCCAGTGCGGGGATGCCAGAAAACTACTGAGATTTTAAAAGGGTGGAGATGGAGAAAACATTTCTCCATCAGAGAAATGTCAGAGGGAGAAATGAAGCGGTGTGAGAAGCCATATTTCCCAGTGACACCTCAGAGGGCTTTTTTAGAAATTGGTGGAGCAAGCTGCTATCTGGTCCACAGGGAAGTACAGAGAAACCTGACAATGGGTAATTCCATGCCACCCACGGATATGCACCTTCCTTTCCTCTAGGCTTTGATATAAAATAGGTTCCCTACTGTCCTGGCTTAGCCTGTGCCAGGAGGGAAAACCCATGAAACACAGCGCCAGCCCCTGTGCTGGGAGCGCAGTGTAGAAACAGTGGTAGAGGCACCCAGCAGTGCCCAAACCACATCCCACTGTGCTGCGGGACTTCTGACAGTGAAGATGATCAGGCTAATTCAGAGCCAGTGCCAAATCTGGTGAGCCCTCCAGAGCTTGCACATGCTGGGGAGCACAGTGCAAAGCATCCACACAGCCAGTGAGGTTAGGGAGCTCAGCAGTCCCTAAAAGCGGGTCAGTTCAACCGACGTGGTGCTGTACCTTAAGTCATCACTCCCCACTGGTCTGGACTGTTTTCTGCACCCATGACAGTCTACAAGTGTGAACAGTCCACTTACGGAGAACTGACAGAACTACTTTTATTTATTTTTAGTATCACTGACCTTCAATTTCGTCTGATTTTTTTTTCAATGTTTCTAAGAAAGCACTATTTTCACTAAGCTGTGACAAGATGGTCTTTGCTTAGGTGAGTAACACCTCCCTGGAGAACCCTGTCAGGCACAGAGCGCTCAACCTTGAGAGGCAACAAGAGAAGGTAAAGAGGGGCCTGGGCTGGGGAACTCAAGAGGCATCTTATGAAATGTACCCTGGCTGGTGATGGAGCATTAGGGTGTATAACTGATAGGAATAAATGCCTGGACATCTCTTGGTAAAATCAGGAACGGGGATGGGGTTGAGAAGTCTCAGGAAGCAATGGAGTGGCTTGAAGACTCCACATTACACAAACGCAGAACAGTCAGGGCAGGTTCCTCAGTTATAAACCCAGGCTTAGGCAAATCCCGCTGTTTGGAGGCAGGGCCATAGGCACAAGTGTCAGCCTGACTCAATGTACAGAATTTTGCATGTACAAAAGCACACACCTGCATGTGTTCTGAACACAACATAGCTTTGAAGGCAAGGCTTATAAAATTGTTTAAATGAGCTAAGGGCAGAGCCAGACACAGAAAACAAGAAAATAAAAGTATTTTTTCACACTTCAGGGTGTGCAGTGACAAATCTGATCATTGTGACTTTTAGGCATCACCACAGTGCAAATTAATATAATGTGAATTAAAATGATACTTAGAGTTGCCTTGGAAGAACTTCACCGAACTGCCTGAAGGCATAAAGTCCTGCAAGCACTTACATGTGGGCTGGTCTCCTCAGATGCCATTGGCTTGTTGATGCTGTTCACAAATTTGTTCACGTGCTCAAAGTGCTTTGTCATCTCTGTTGCCAAAACCATATCAATAATGGCCTGGCGCAATGTCCGGTAATGATTTCTAGGAAAGAAAAATAGTTCCTGCTCACATGCCTGCCAGCAGAACTCCATCCTTTCCTCATCCCTGCCTGGACAGGACTGCAAAACACTGCTTGGGGGCTCATCCGCATGAGCAGGCGCCTTCAGAGTTATGAATGGTGTAGGGTTGGAGAAAAGGGCCAGATCACACCTCTCCAGGTTCCTCCAGCCCTGAATTCCTGTATTGCCTTTTTTCTGTTATTTTTACCTAATGAAAACCAAGCCCCTGAAGTCACTAAAAATTTACAATTCAATTTCATAATGGTGTAGCATGAAGACAACTTCTTCAGGAATGGCACCAACACGTTTCCATCTCACTGTATGTTAGTTTGGAACTCAAATCTCAGGTTTTTCAAAAACCAAGAGTGTTACAGAGGGCAGACGAATTCATTACTTGTTTGAGGTCAGGCCCTTTGCCTTTCAGATCCCTTTCCCTCCCACTCTGTCCCTGTAAAATCCCTGATGCAATGGAAACTCCCAGGCTACAGGCATGTCCGGTAGCAGGGTGCCTCCAACTCTCCCAGAGCTTCAGCTCCCTCCACTGCCACCCTTTGCTGTCCCATGTGAACGCAGCAGTGCCAGCAAGTCCATAGCCATGTGCAGACACAGCATGCAGCATCTGTCTGCTTGGGTGGAAACACATGGCCCAAAAAAGTTGTTTCCAGGCTCCTGCAATGAAAAGGCTGTGGGTCAAGATGCAGCCTTAAGGCTGCCAACTGGACCATGCCAATGTAATCTGTAAAACATTATCAAACGTCTCTATAAGCTTCCAAAAAATACAAATTGGAGGACAGTGAGGGAAAATTAAAGCCTTTTTAAAAAACATGTCTACATAGGATTGGGGAAGAGGTTAAATACTAATGTCTCTATTTAAATTATATTTTCTGGTTTAGAAGGTAGGCTCTCAATCTGCCCCAAACAAAAATCTCCAAACAAATAATCCATGCACGCACACTCCCATTCTCCAGAGACCCACCTATCAATATTCTTGAAAATGTTGCATTTGCTGTCTTTAGTTGTAAGCTGAAACGCCAGTGCTGTGTGATGACTCTCTAGCACAGCCGTGTCATTGTAAAGGACAGCTAATTCACTGCCTGCATTGCACAGGAAAGAGTTGGTCCGTCCAGGATGGTCTACATCATGAATGGTGGCAGCTATTAATGCAGCCACTTCATCTAAATGGTCAAGACTTCCCTATAGGAAGAGAGAAAAAATATGATGTGGCACAAAACCTACAGTAAATAATGTCTGATCATTCCCATTTATCCGCAAATACACAAGTGTAAGCTTGAGTGTAGGGATCCTATCTCCTTGCAATCATTTTCCACTCACCTGCACCCACAGGTTACCTACTCCAAAACTCCTCCTCCTGCCCTTACCCAAACCCTCTTTCCTGACTGAAGCTTTTTACTGTGCTGTCACCAAAGCAGTATCTTTGCATTAAATCCTTTAATGGTGGATGGATCCTCTAGCAGTGTCCTTCCACTTTGTGTACTTGCCTGAATGACTCTGTACTGACTCTGCTTCTACGCAGCTTGTGTGTTTTAGAACTGTATAGGACAACATATCTCAGTTGGAAAGGACCTACCAACTGCCTGAGCACTTCAGGACTGACCAAAAGTTAAAGCACGTTATTAAGGGCATTGTCCAAATGCCTCTTACACACTGACAGGTGTGGGGCATCGACCACCTCTCCGTGAAGCCTGTTCCAGTGTTTGACCACCCTCTCGGTAAAAAAATGCTTCCTCATGTCCAGGCTAAACCTCCCCCAGTTCAGCTTTGAACAATTCCCATGCATCCTGTCACTGGATCCCAGAGAGAAAATATCAGCACCTCTCTCTCCAAAGCTTTTGCAAAGCTTTATTAAGAGCTGCTGCTAACAGCCCTTTACCATGAGGTAGAAAAGAGCCAGGTTTCCAACCCCTATTCTTGCTGCTTAAAAATGTGAATTCCTTACTCATATGAACAGACTTTAAAGACACTGTGTGGGCCTGCAGAGGCATCACAGGAAGACTTCAAGGGCAGAGAGACTTTAGGAAGCCAGGACCATTATTTAAGTAAACATCTGACTTTTGAATGACACACATAAAATGGCAAACACACTGAAATCCTAGCCCAAAAGACTGAGGTGATGATTATACCTTAACTCTTTCCTTCCCAAGAAAGAAGGCGGTAGCGTGCAAGACATCTGCTGCATGTGTAGAGTTGTGGTATGAGTTGGAGGAGTGGTAGTTGGCTTCAATCATCTGCAGCCATGTTCGCAGCGTTCCTTCTGAACAGTTTAAAAACTCAGAGACCCCAAACCGGGCAAAAACTTTTAAGCCCAAATACACTAATGGCCTGAAAAACAATAGAATAAAAAAAGCATCACTGTAAAATAGGAACTTCTGATGTTTTAAAGTGTGATAGTTTTGACAAAGAAACCAACAAGACCTTAAAAATCAAAGGTGTGGGGGAAATGTTAAACATTTATTGCACATCTATAACCTCTCAAAAGCCTGGCCAAGGTTACAAATTACTACATCTACCATCCTTTCAGACATTATTTTAATATGCTTTGTAGAAATAGTTCAGTTCCACTAAAGATAAACCAGTTCTTATGGCTTCAGAAAGAATTCTTAATAGATTATGTCTTTCGTGGTTTTAGTATCTATCAATCAATCAATTTTTTTTTTTCTTCTGAAGAAAAAGCAGACTTTGAACATGACACAGGCACATCCCAAAGGCTAAAAAGCCCTAAGAAAATAAAAAGTCAAATGTTTACTATTTTGAATAAGCCTGTGACTTCCCAGGGTCCAGATTTCTACTTCCTGACTATTTGAAGTTGTCAATGTGCAAAGTATACTGAAGCCTCTCAGAGCAGGTTTTAGCATCAGGTTATTTCATATGAACTCTTCTAGCTTTAGGAGGACTGGATCACTCTCTAGAACTGAGGCAGGAGTTGGCCACTGGTAAACCTCTAATTCCAAATGCTTGAATTCCAAATTCTAACAGGCAGCAGAGAATGGGGTGTATGTGTGTGTGTGGAGAGGCTTAACGTCTAAAATTGAACTTCTGAACTTTAAGCTGAAGGCTGCTACTTTCTTGCTCCAAGTGGTATGGGCTGGACTAAACAGAAGTGGCATGTCCTGAATTCTACCAGCAGTGATCTCCCAGCTGGAGAGGAAATTTGAGGTCTGGTGAATGTCATGCTGGGGAGGACAGCGATGACCCTGTGTGTGAAACAGTAAATAGATGAAAATCTGTAATCTTGTTGGTTCTTAAATACACATCCATTCTGGGTTGTCATCTACTCTGCGTTGCCTGTCACAGAGTCCTATCAGTCACATTTTTCACTCCTTCAGGATGATGTAAAGGGCTCCTGAGCCAAGAAAGGCATAACCAAAAGACAACATCTGCAAGTTAAAACCAAGCAAATGCAAATTCCAAAAATGGCCATTTTCTTCAAGCAGAGTACAAGAGACCTGGTAGTTCTCTCCAATTCTTTACATCTTTGAATGAAAATCGCTTTTCTCTGTGGATGAGATGTTTGGTTTTGTGGTCTGCATGACCTCAGAACTACTGGTGTATTTAATTATAAGCTCTAAAATCTCAGTTTCTTGATCCTATCACTGCTTTATCCTCCCAGTTTTTTTATCCCTATAATTAAAACGCAGAGTTGCCTCAGAGCTTCCTAAATCATGGGGTGATTTATGTGGGGGAGGGGCGAGGCTTGCTTTTTCCAGCATGACCATTTGCGCATCAGCAGGA
>NW_010135438.1:38777-39871 GCF_000699245.1 Pterocles gutturalis
ATCTGTGTGACATCCAGCATGTAACAACACTGGACTGTGCGACTGCACCAGAGGGTGTCACCTGGACAGAGCAGATGGGAGTCAAGCAAGGTAAAAGCTGATGGGGAAACAATCCTTGAAACACTGTCAGGGAAGACAACAGTCTGCATGGGGCTCTCCAGGGCTTGACAGCTTGACCATGGTGTGTGCCTGGCTTGTTAAATGGGAGAAATGGTATCAACACACACACACATGCACAGACACTCTACGTCTTCAGTTTTTGCAGAGCAAAGCGCTTTCTGCTGCAGCTCCTCAACAACCTGTTTGCAGGCACCCAGGGAAAGGAGTCCAGTACCTTTTATTTGTAACAGCCTCCAACTCAAAAATATTGAAGTCCCAGCTTTCCTCATTATCCAGGAGCTGTGCAATACAGGGCGGAACATCATTGATGGTGTTTGGCACTGAAAGGTGACTATGGCTCAGGTTCATATCTCTTGGAATGGAATCTGGGGATTACAACATTTCTGGATTACTTTTCCCCCTACATGCAGAATTCCATTTAGAAAACAAATCTTTTTCAAGAAAAACAACTCTTCTCCTTATGTGAAAAAGTCTGTAAAAGCCTATAATATATATGGTTTATATTATTACAGATGATTTGGACATTAGCCAAAGAGATCAGTGAACATTTCTTTGAATGACATTTTAATTACTTCCTACTCTGATTTTCTAGATTTTGAAATGCATTATTTTAATTATTTGAACCTGTTTCAACTCCAAAAACAGTCTTGCACTTGTTCTGCAGTCACTTAGACAACCATTTCCAAAGACATACATCCCACTGCAAATTAGCTTGGATCTCTATGGTGCTAGTGTCTACAAAAGAAGTCACACATGCCAAAGGAAGTTTAAAATGGTGGCTTACTCTTAGAAAACACATACTCGTTTCCTGACAGTCTTCTCAAGCCATCCTGAAAAAAGCAAGTTTATTATAAATTTTTTTATTATAAATTTTAGGCAGAGTATCCATACATCATTAATTGCAAAAACACTACATGTACTTTCTCTTTAGGTACTACTTAAGAGGAGAATAACCTTCCCATGATTCAGGAGGA
>NW_010135439.1:0-1123 GCF_000699245.1 Pterocles gutturalis
TATATATATATATATATAAAAATACATTGTTGAGAAACTTGCCATTCTTGCTGCACATCCTGGACACAATATTAGTCCAAAGCTCTGACTACTAAACATCTCTGCCACTTGTGAATGCCACCAGCTCCATACAAAGGTCGTTATTTCTGTGTTACCTTATCTCTATTATAAAAGCTTTACCCTGACTGTTCGTGCATTTTGAATTTACAGACAGGAAAGATGTATGAATTGTTATTTGAAGAGTTATCTCTTTTTTTAACACATTCTCTCCAGATATGTGTATTGACAGGAGTTTCTTGCGTTTTGAAGTGCTTTCTATGCCTCTGAGACCCCTTTACTTACCATTTTCTCAATGTTAAAGGTCCAGCACAAGATATTACTTTGAACCTTCTGTGAAGTGTACTTATTTGGCTGTAACTTCACAATAAATTTACTGCTATTCTGCTAGGTAGAATCTTGAAGCATTTGCTCTTTGCTTTTGTAGATAATTAGGCAGGAGTTTAGATCTTGGGGAAGAAGAGTGCAATGTTTTGCAAATGTAAAAAATAAGCGTAGAACTGCCTGGACTACAGAGTTCTTGACGAAAAACTTATTGGATACTGATTTTTCTCAAGTTGAGTCTTTTCATTAGAGTCTTACTTCTCCCTTAAAAATGTCTTTAATTATGGTTTTCTCATGCTTTAGGCCCTGGTGGGATGGGGATAAGAATCTAAAGAAAAAAAGGTAAAACTTCGTGGGTTGAGGCAAGGACAGAGAGGGATCATTCGCCAGTTACGGTCACCGGCAAAACAGACTTGTGGAAAAAGAAATCAATTTGTTACCAGTCAGATCAGAGTAAGAAAATGAGGAACAAAACCAGATCTTAAAAACTTCCCCCCACCCCTCCCTTCTTCCCAGGCTCAACTTTGTTCCGATTTCTCTACCTCCTCCCCCACAGCGCTGCAGGGGGCAGGAATGGGGGTTACAGTCAGTCCATCACACGTTGTCTCTGCCGCTCCTTCCTCCTCCGGGGGAGGGCTCCTCACACTCTTCCCCAGCTCCAGCGTGGGGTCCCTCCCAGGGGAGACAGTCCTCCATGAACTTCTCCGATGTGAGTCCTTCCCATGGGCTGCAGTTCTTCACA
>NW_010135439.1:1320-77033 GCF_000699245.1 Pterocles gutturalis
ACCCCCCTGTTGTCTCTCTGCTGCTGCTTCGCAGCAGTTTTTTCTCCTCTTGACTATGTTATCCCAGAGGCAGATCCACTGTCGCTGATGGGCTCGGCCATGGCCAGAGGCAAGTCTGACATGGAGCCGGAGATGCTTCTAGCAGCTTCTCATTGCTGCCAAAACCCCACCACACAGACCCAGTACGTTTTTTTGCGGCCACTTGCATGTTGTCACATATACATACATGTTTAGAGTTTACGACATTTGGTCTACTTTGGTCCCATTTCCGCAGGATACTGAGCAATAATACTTCAGCCAGCTTTATAGAATTGATGGCTCTGATGGAGTGTCTGAAGAATCTGTGACAGACCAAGAGGAGCTAAAGCCAGGAGTGTTCATAAGTGCTGCCGCTCTCCGTGTGAGGGCAGGCAGGTTGCCATACTCATATTGTGATTATTAAATTCTTTCTACTCTTAACAGTCACTAAGGCTACTAATGCTGAATACTTTAAGTCAGTACATTGGGTAACTTATATTTAAATATTTTTGTAGGATTGGTAGAAGAACTCTCTGTATTTTTAATATTGATTTTCATTATATCTTGGAGCACTGGGGATGTTCCAGAAGCCTGTGGGAGTTAAGGTTGTGCTAACATTTTTTTTCAAGTGGGTGTGATAACCTGGGTAATTATAATCCTGTCAGTCTGACATCAGACTTGGGCAAAATAATGGAAATGCAGGTGTAGGACTTGGGTAATAAAGGATTGAACTGTACTGAAGCAAACAATGTGTTTTATAAGCACAACTGTAAAGATATAAGGAAGGCAGCTCAAGTTATGGAACGGGGGGTGCTACCCAGGAAAAACATCTAGGTGCTGTAATGGATAATCATAATGGATAGGGATTAAGCTTTTCATTCAGAACAAAAGACAACAAAAACTAATGTATTCACTGAACGTATAAACAGGGCAATATAGAATAAAACTTAAGGCGATCATTTTAACTCTTCAGCTCTGTGCAGCTAGTGAAGACAAAACCTAATCCTATTTCCCCCTATTCAGCAAGGATGTTGGAAACCTGGAGAAGACTTGAAAAGTGATATGTTATCTTGAGGATTTTCTTTCAATTCACTTAGCAAAAAAAAAATCATTAAGGGGAGACTTGATATTAGTCTATAATGGTATAGATGAAGAACCAAAAACTGAAAACAGAAGGCTTAAAACCTAGCAGATAAAGATGTAAACAGATTAGCAATTGAAAGTAGATTAATTCATACCATAAAGAAAGGACCATTGTGACACCTCTGAAAATAGCAGTGGTGAATTCGAATTCTTTAAGACAGTAAGTTTATAAATCAAAGTTGTGATTTTCTAAGACAGATTCTCTGCTACAAATAGGAATTTCTTCTGGGAATTCCCAAGCCCTTTGTAATATTGCAGGTCAGACTGCATGATAACAATAGTCCCTTCTGGCTTTCTAATCTGCCTCTGTGAGTCAGCAAAGCAGGTCTGGCTTTGAGTTGCACTGACAGTAATGCGTGGCTGTAATTGGGTCTCAGAACACATGGTGTTGTGCCAGAATAGGCCCCTGTATACACCCGCTGGCCCATGGGATGATACCCTCCAGCTGGCTCTTGATCGTGAGAATAACACTGAAAAATCATACTGTTTTATCATTGACAATAAAGACAGTATTTTAATTTCAGTGATTTACTTTCAGAGCCAAGAATAAGACAAATAAGAAATCTAAATGTAAATAACAATGTGAAACTGTCTGCTTACTCTTGAAGAAGGTTTGGTAACTATCGGTACCACCTTGCATAACAGTTTTTCTGTATAATTTAGTTTGTATCTCTACAGCTGTACAGGTGACCCCCACCCTTTCCATGTACTGTGTAAGGAATACATGGTCATTTTACAAGACCCATTTGATATATGCTTTCGCTGTACGGTTACCAGGCTGCGACACTGGAGTATGACATTTTCAGTCATTGCTACTTACATCACTTCCAGTTAATTATTTACAAATTATTGTGAGTTCTTATTGATCACGGTACAAAATTAAAGTCAGAACTGTTAGAAAGAGCAAAACTAAACACATTTTACTTCCCTTCCAGAAATATTTTAGATTATCAGAATAAGCATGAGATATTTTAGCTTTTTTTTAATATATTTTTAGCCTAATATTATAATGCTTTTGCTTTACAAAGGAATTTTAAGTAGTACCATTGGCAAGTATCTGCATAGAACTCTGAAAACGTGCTCTGAAAACACAAAAAGATAAAGAACTCACAGCAAAATTAAGAACAAACTGTATTTTATCATCCGTGGTACAGAGATTTAGAGCTATTTGGTTTACGGACTTCAAATACAGTGTGTACATATCTTGTTCAATTAAAAAATATTCTTTAACACTAATGTTTATTTTGTTTAATTTGCCATACGACAAAAATAGATATGCACAATGTAATGCTTGATTGTGCGTATGTATTCATAGAGCAGTACCTTCTAACTGAATCAGGATATATTCCAAGGTATGAGTTACTATTTTTAGGAATTTTCTTTTGCCCTGTTCCATTTTAGATCTTTGTAAGAATTCTGTGAATGGTTAAGTGAGCATGATCTCACGGTAAAACTGTGATATGTAAATGCACTAAAGTGTGAAAATATTCAAAAATGTTTCAGATTTGTATGGACTTTATTTTTTCACTCACTTTCTATTCTCTTAAGTAAGAAAGGGTATTTAAATGGCTTGTAGTATTAGTCTGTCATACTAATTAAAAGGTATCTGAGCATTTTGCAGATTCATGATGGCTTGAGGTGAGAAAATCCATCAGTTGAGCAAACTTGATTATCATTATTAGAATTTTAATTTTAATTATCTGTGTTCACTTTTCTGTTTAAAAACCTGCCACAATTAGGACGTTGCTCTACTGATGTCACTGGTGTAATGACAGCACTCCTGCTCTGGGGGCAGATCGATGCTATGCTGAAGCTGAGTGTAGGCCTGAACATCAGGGAGACTATATTAATTCATGCCACCTGGCCCTAATGTCATCACATATGTGCAAGCTGGTGTCAGGTGTGCTGTGGCTGCTCTGCTGTTATCAACAGGCAGGAGCTGTAGGTGAGTGAAGAATGTGAAGGGAATTCACACTTGTCCACAGCTGGTTGCTTTTCAGCTTTTTTATACTGCTCAGGCAGGTGGACCTTATGCTTGGGCAGTTTCTGGGTCAGTTATAAAAATTACTTATGATCATGTGTGAGACCACTGGCATCTTTATCTGCTTTGTGTACCCTGTTTACCAAACAAGAATGTAATGAAGAAGGAACACTAAAAAAAAAAAAAAAAGAATAGAGAACCTGGAAAAGAACAGGAGATAAAAAGATAATGCTTAAGAAGAAATAATTCTGCAACCTCTTGGGTTTTTTATTGTCATTATTATTACTGAATATTCCCTCCTTGATTTCTGAAGAAGACATACATATAGTTGCACATTTCAAGCAGTGATGTCTCTGAGTGGTTAAAAAAAAAAGAACCCAAATCACTATAAAAACATCTATAGCATAATAAGAAACTTCACCCATTCACCTAACCTGGTCTCTAAGCAGCTAACAGATTCTCTGTGGCACAAAATGGGATTATATGAGCGACAATCAGAATTTGCTATTTATTACCTCAGTATGGAGGACTTTCTCCAGGTTCTTTAGCTCTCGTTGGTGCTTCTTTTGTGAAGGAGACAGATAAAGAAAAAATGTGAAGTAACAGTATTTCTGATGTTTTTGTACTGGTTCCATTTCCTGATGTCATTAGTTGAGAGAGAAGAGGGTAGGGGGTTAATGTTAATATCACCAGTCACAGCTGTAGGTTTGGCACAGGAACTATAAAACCCATGATGCCTTTTTTTTATAGAACCCATGGAGCTGTAGGACATGCTGTAGGGCCCTTCATTTTCTCTTCAGGTACTTTGCTTTTTTCATTAATTCTCATTAAAGCCCTATTGGAGCGTGTAGCCTATGACAAAGCATTTAAGGGGATATAAATGGATATCTTAGGTGTATAAAACATTATGGAAGAGAACAATAAGTTTTGAAGGTCTCATGATAGCTGTTCGTAAAACCCTGAAATCTTTGCCATAGGATATGATTTGAAACTACTGGGATGGTTGAACCATCTCATGTACAGCAAACATGAAACTAAAACAGTGTTTTGGCTAATGAGAAACTTTTCTGTATCAGCACCACAGGAAAAGCCCTTCTTTGAAGCTCTCTGAATTGGCCCATTTTGCTGAACAGCCATGGAGGGACAGGTTCAATTGTGGTTCTTGTTATGGGGTGAATGCGGTCATCTCCAGTCTTCCCTCTCTCTCTATCTGTAGAAGATACAGACTGACTTCCTTACTCCCCACAATATATGTTTACCTGTAAATACATTGTTCAGAGACTGCTTTGTTCACTTGAACTACAGCATCCTTCACAAAAGAGCTCCAGACTTGCAATATCTGTTTTATGCAAATAATTAATATATTTTTAATCATGGCACTTAATTCTTTTAATTAATTTTAAAGGGTAATTACTATAGTAAGTGGCTGCTTACTCAAGTATTATTAAGAACAAGAACATTTGTGATGAAAGGCTAACTGAAAATAAAATGGAGGAAGCAGAATGCAACATAGTAAAGGCAAAAAAGGAAGAACAGAACAGAAAAGATTGAACACTGCAAACTATAACCTGAATTACTTATGATACATCTTTGATTCACAGTGGTGGATGTTTTGCTTGAGTGATAAGAGAAGTATTGGGACTGTGTAGATGGATATAAAATGTGAACCGTGGTGTGAAAGTAGTGTACATCGCAGGTGTGAGAATAAACACACAGCTTTCCTTTCAAACAGAGCAGCAGACAGCAGCAGTATGACTTGCAGCATGCTGCTCTCGTGTAAAGTGGCCGTGTTTGCTTTGTAGCACTTCGTCTCCGTGTGGTAAGTCCCAATGCAGTGTCATGACATCGCAGTTCACTGTAACCCAAGCATGTCAGCACGGCTCTTGGAATGCATGGCTCTGTTCCACTTAATATCTGGCTTCGCATATCTTTTCCCTCTCTTTCCTGGACGAATAAAAGGAATAAAAGTGACTTCACTGAGTTTGTATCTCATGTTTGTAGTCTGGCAGGGTGGTCCAAGCCATTCGTCTGTTTTCCTGAAGAAGTGCCATGGAGTTGCTAAGAATTACATGCAACTAGAGGTTCTCATGAACGCTGTACAGAGGACCATGGGGTGAGAGGTGGGGAGGTTTACAGGACATGAATCAGAGTACACAAAATCTTAAGACTTTTGATATCACTATATAATATTCCCAATATAAAAAAGAATTCTCCCCATCCTTCCCTCCATCAGATGTCTGCCAATAGATATCAAATGTAGTTGATTCTTGATGTTACTTGCCTATATATTTGTCCTTTATTGTTGAACGTTAGTGTTTCTGTCTATGGTCTGCCAGCCACCAACGTCAGGAGTATCTAGTTTCTGTCTGTGCACTCACCAGTTCTCCTAACTCTGAAACTTCCTGTGAGCCAATACATTTTACTAACCCAGCAAAAATATAAGCTAATAGTAGAAGATGGATAGTTTACAGCTGTACTACTAAGTAGAATTATCTCAATCAGGGGCCAGGAGCCACTGAACATCAAGGAAAGTGGAAAGAGTTTGTGGAAGCACATAGCCAGGAACAGGGAAAGGAATAAGGAGGAATGAAGGCAAAATGTACTCTTCTCAGTATCAGTAAGCCCTTAAATCAGGTCAGTTCCTTACACTCCCCCATTTTGATCTTATACATCCAAAATCACATATCCTTTTCTCTGTTGTCTCAGTTTGTCTCATGAAAGTTATATCCTCTCAGTGCAGTGTTTACCTCTCCTTACATTTTCTTAAACCACAGAGCCACAGCACTACCCCCTTAAACACTAGACGTCAAGACGGGCACCAAGACAGGCACCACACTAGAGTCAACATACTTCCCTCTAGCAATAATTGAGTTTTTTTTGCATTCCTAACCAGATGTCTGGAAAATAATAAAATCATTAAGAAGACACAGCTGTAGCTTTTACCAGTCAAAAATAATTGTTCCTTGTTCTGGTGTCAGCAATGGGATTACTAGTTAGAGAGTATATTTTTTTAGGTTTGACCACAGGGTGGGTGTTTCACATGTTAATGACCTGTCCTGCATCACTGAAGGGACAGACTTGGTTTCCACCAGTTATTGAGTTCTTACATTGCTCTGTACTTTTCTGCCCTTGTCTTGCATGATTTGTTAGTCCTACAGCTTACAGTTTTCATCGCTACACACAGGAATGTGTAGTTTCCTGAAGAGAAATAATTGATTGACTTTTTTTCCATTATGAAGTACATTGTTTTACTGTTCCTTGTGTTTGTGCGTATTCATACCGCTGTGAGAGTGGTCAATCAGTGTTAATATAAAAGGCAGGTGAGCTTAAATACGAAAAACAGAGACAAGCTCCAGAAGAGAATAAAAACAGACAAAAATAGGCCGATGCTTCACTCTGGTATAAATACTGAGGAATTATGAATTTGCTGGAAGACTGTAGTAAGATTTTTAGACTAATGTGGGGTTTTAGTGTCTTTTTGATATTAAATGGTAAAATCTGTAAGTTTTATAATTTAAACAAAAGTTGTGCATAAGAAATGAGTGGACTAAAATCAGATCTGTGCAAGTTTTATAGTAAATCTAGTGTAGCTTTGTACTCTTCAATACAATTTACTTATTCATCAATAAATATAATTTACATACGTGTATGTGTGTCTAATATGGGTGATATGAAGATATGGTACTAATATATTACCTTGCCAGTGTACTTCATTATGTTATACACTCTGTATCATTGATTTTAGTTTCCTTTTTTGGTGTATTTGGGTGTGCACCATTACCCAGCTTAGCTAGAGGTATGGAATTAGCATATGGTTTCTTGGGGAGTGCCCTTGAATTTGCTTGAGTAGCTGCCTTGTGCAATACGTGAGCGGCATCGCTTGCAGAAAGGGTGGTCACTGTTTCAAATGCAGCAATCCTGTGTTGCTGTGCCTACTTTAAAACCTTAGGAAAGCTCTTTGGACTGTCAGGATTGTCATTCAGTGAGTAGCAAGCAGCAGTGATGGGCAGATTTGTCACCTAGAAAGTCAGTGCTAGGTCACTTTACAAAGCATTTTGGTAGAACTTCAAACAGGGTCCTTATGGGAGGCCAGGTAAGAATCTGATCTCTCTTTGTGGCCTGAAGATAGGCCATTCACCAAGGAATGAAAAGCAAACCTAAGGCCTTTCTGTTGCTTCTGTGTGAAGGGTGAGGGCAGGGTGTGATATGCTGGGGAAGACATGCAATGTAAATTATGTAAATTATGTAAATTTGGGGGGTTTTCCATGTATTTATTTTCAGAAGTTTATTTTAAATTTAAATATGGATATATATGACTGACAATCTAATTGAATATTAAATCTACCAAAAATCAACCTTGGTGTGACCAACCAAGAGAGACAGGCAACATGACTTTTTATTAATATCACATGCCAAGGACAATTGTGTCACTTGCTAAGATGAATGGAACAAAATGTTGCTTTCTGGCACAAAGCTCAGAAATGGAGAAAATTGCAATCAATCAAATACAGCAACATTAGTGAAACTTGGGTGAAAAATCTAGTAGAAACCTAGGAACATAACTGTGTAACTATCTCCCATTATTGCTCATTATTGCTCATTCAGCTCATATGCAATCCAATTGTGAGATTTAAGTTTTATTCTCCTCACACTTTAATCAAGACTTTATTGTGAGAAGTAGAATTCCATTGAAATGTCTATGAACCGTTGCCTGAGGGCCTTTTTTCCCTTTGGTTTTTTTATCATTTAAATTTGAGAATGTCTGCATGTGCATACAATGTAGCATATTTTAATATGTTTATTTATGGTAGTCATGTTGGACATGGAAGGAAGTATAAAAGTTTTCTTTGACCTTGGCAATAGAAGATAACACGCTGCAAAGCTGCAAGGGACACTGCTCCATATCAACAAATGCCGTTTTACACCTAAGGTAAACCCAGCCAATGACAACACCATTGGGAACACAAAACAAAAAGCCGATCATAGAACTTGTCTATATACTTACTTCTCAGCTGATAAGAGCTTTTATTGCTGTATAAATTATTTTAAATACGTTGCACTGTATCTACAGATATATGTGGTGTCCTAAACAAGTTTGGCTCCATGAATTTTGTGTTAAATAATATTGCCAGGAGTTTTTTTTATTTCCCACATAAGGAACAGGAGCTGTATGTGTCTGTATGTCTTTGTGTTAAATTGAATGGCCATTTGCATATTTCACAGTCTTGTATGCTGTGTTTCAGTATTTCGTCCTGTTTAAAAATTGTCATCACACCTGGGAGGGAAGGAAGAGATGACATTAGATAAAACTTGCAAACAAATAATGATATTTTATTTTACTTTTATTTTTTTACTTACTTTAATACAGTAGCTGTTTACTTATCATAGATTTTACTTTTCTTAATTAAGAAAATATCTCTGCCATTAAAATCTACTTGTGGTCAATAACCTTGGACAGAAATCAAAGCAGTTGTCATTGGTGAAACTGCAGCCACTGTTCTGGCCTTTTTGTCTTGAAAATCAACAGGGATAAACATCACATAGCTTTATCTTTGTCCACAAAGAAGTAGGAACAAGAATCATAAGAGCTGGGAAAACTGAAGTTAAACTGATGACAGAAAACCTATTAAAGCTCGGATTCACAAGCCATTTCTAAGTCTATATTCAGTATGTTTTAATAATTCCTAAATGCCTCTGTAAATATGAGTCATAATGCTCTAGGAGCAAAAAATCACATATCTAGTAAAAGACATTTTGACAATTTCTCTGGAACAAATGCTGGTCTCTATGACACCCCAAGAATCCAAAATTACCATCTTGAATTAATTGTTGTTTACTTGGATTTTTTTTTCTTAGGGTGAACAGGGACAGCTTCTGATCTTACACTAGTAAGTGTTATTGCATTGATTACTGATTTTAATTACTCCTTAAAAAGAATGCAATGTTACAGAAGGTCATTCATGTACAGATGAAGTTCTGATTCTCCATCAGACAAGATGTAATATACTGGGAAAGATTTTGTTCTGAAGTATGTAAGTATAAATCTGGATTAGCTCTATTGAAATCAATGTCATTTTTTCAGTTTATGTGTTTTAGCAGTATTTGTGAGAACGTAATGTGGTCTGCCTGTTTTTAGATGAAAAATGTAAAAGGAGACTCTAGAAACAGCATCTAATATTTATTCCCTCATAATCTCACTTGGTTAAATTAAATAAAGAAACAGTTAGGGGTTTATTTCCTTTAAATATCTGCTTTCATTGTTGTTAAGCTGGTTTTACAAGCACTGAGACCCAATAAAAGTGCTTGTTTACTTCTTTTTGTGTAGTACAGAATTTGACAGAAGAGCCTTCTTTTTTCTCCTACAGAGTATTTCTCTCATTTGAAAGTTCATTTTTTATTTGTCTAATCACTATATTTGCCTGTTCATCATTGGTGAATAACGTGAAGTCTTTCACTTAATTTCCTATGTGACATACATCTCCTAGCCTCTACCTCCAAATCGAAGTATTTCCATTCGTTTCCATCACTGTTTTGTTCATTCTATTATAAAACAGCAGGAAATTGCTTATGGGAAAAGCCTGTATTAAAACAACAATAAATTTTGTTTTATCTGATATTTATTCTTACCTATCCACTTCTATACAAATTCTGGTTTACTTTGGTCGTATACTGTTGTTTGCTTATAACTTTGGTTATAAGTTATGTATGAAGTGGGTGTATATGTGTAGAAGTTTAGCGGGACACCCAGTGATTTCCGCTGCCTCACCAAATGGAACATCAAGTTTTCACCAGTATCAGTCTGGCCAAGTGTAAAACAAGTGTAAAAATCCATTAAAGTTTAGGGGGAACTTTTGCTCCTTGTTTCATCATTAGTAAACACAGATTTTATTAGATGTATTCTGAGATTTTATTAGATATCGTCTCTGTAAAATGAATAACTAAACATATGTATACACCTGCGTATAAACATATATGCATTTTTATTTTCATATATATTTATTATATGTATTTATCTATAATTTTATTTTTTAATTTGTATTCCTTTGCCCTCAAATAAGAGAATTCCAGCCACAGTTTCATCTAGCCTTCCTAGAAGTCCATATGTAGCTGAAATATTGTGAGGTACTAAACTCAGGGATGTGAACACTGGCAACAAAAATTTGAGGTATTTTAGCCATGTATCACTAGTCTGCAGGCACTTCTGAGCATTGCTACATTTATTACTTTATTGTCTGTGTCACTTAATCATCCCCCTAATGATTATATGTAGTTCATTTTTTTCACTTTAAAGACCATTAAGTCTGAAACAAATCTATTTTGCATTTTGCAATATACCATATTGGTTTATATTGAAAGATAAATTTAAAGAAAAGTATAGTAATAAAATTTATCCTTGAAATAATATTTAATATTTTTACTTGTATATGCTGTAATAAATACTGTTATTAAAGGTTAAGTATTGGAACAAAGAGGGAAATTTGAGGAAAACAGTAACTATTAAAGTAAAATGTGTTAGTCTTTGGCCTTTTTTATAAAGGGCTAGATGACTACAAATTCTGAAATTTCTTTCCTAATTTTGAAAGGCAATAGATGAGAGGGTTTTAGAATCTCTTTTGAAAGATCATTTGTTGGTTAAACTGAGTCATAAGAGCTTTTTTTTTTGGTAAATCAGAGGCAAGGAACTAAAAAAAAATTAGACAAATGATGGAGAACCTGTCTGCTTATGGCTGGTACTATTTTATGTTGAAGAAGAGCAACACAACTATTATTCAAAATATGACATTCTGTCTAGTGAGATAACGGGAATCAATGGAATATATGCTAAACTTTATAAACTCATTTTTTTTTCTCATACAGAGAAATTCTTTTGGGAAAAAAAAAAGATGTGAGGATCACATGTAAAGTAAGGCAGTCCCACTCAGCTAAAAGCAATGCAAAATATCGTAATTCTGTGTATGCTGTGGGAAGGACAAAAAAAAAAAAAAAAAAGCTTTTTCTGTGGAAAAATCTATATGAAAATCTTTTTGGTGATAGAGGAGGAGGAGGAAAAATTAACATCAATATTAAAGTGCAATTGGGTTGGATCAGAAGTCATGATGATGCATCCAGGAGCAGAGTAATGTAAATCACTGCAGGTATAATTATGAAGGTGATTGCAATGCAGTATAAGTAGTACCAAAAAATGAAATTAAAAAATTGCAAAGCAAATAAAATCACGAGTAGCCAAAAGACAAAAAGTTTGTGATAAATGGTTCATTTAGACCTGCAGTGCTGTGTGGGCAAAATTGGATTGCAATCATAGCCATTTCAAAAATGAAAACATTAAGAGAAAAGGAAATTGGACAGAAATGGCATGGAAATTACAGCCTTTGATCCGTTTTTGAAGAACCTTTTATGAGACATCATCGTGAGTGGGCAGCAAATTCTTTCCAATCTCCTCTTAAAGCACTTGTGAAAGCTTGGAGACCATGAGACTGAAATAAATGTTTTAGCATGGATTGTGGAAGCATATCTCTCTCTGCTGACCTCTTTTAGCTTTCATAAGCAACACAAAATGGCACTGAATGTTTAGTGCAATAAAATACAGAATGTATATAAGCAGTTATATAGAACATAGCTTAGCTCAATGATACAGAAAGGAAACAATTTTTTCTGTAGTAGCACTAGCATTTCATTAATTTTCTGTAAAAATCAGGAACTATAACTGGGGATACGTTGCATGTTGTTTTTAGAGATATGTTAGATAGAAGTGTTGATGGGTTTTGCAGCTTATGATTTTGAGGGCTCACTTGGTCTGGGCTGTCTCTGTCTAAACTTGCCACAAGTTTATTCCTGAGGAAGGCTGTGTCTCTTTCTTCTTAATAATGCATAAGTTTGAACCTTCTGGGTTATCCTGCTATCTTGAGAGAATTATGGTGTCTCAGTATGGAAATTCAGTGTATATACAGAGAAAAGAGGTAAATTGTTAACATGAATAATATACTGTAATTGCCAACGCATAGCCCAGTTCTGCACTAGCTAAAGTTAGCTCTGAGGCTATAAAACAAAGATGATCATAGACTTGTTCAGTCACTATTAAAATATCTGTAATTCTGTTGTAAAACATGAATGTATGGATGTATTTGGCAGTGGTCCTTATTGAATACCAGTAATTAAAATCAAAATGCATTGGGTTAGCTGTCCCGTTCTGTAAAGTCTGAGTAATTAGCGTTCAGGTAATGGATCAGATTAGTAACTGTACATAAAATCAGTAATGTTGGTGAGGAGAAATGTTACATCCTGATTTGAAGGATCACGAATGCTGTCACATGAAAGAATAAGCACACTATTTTATATTTCAGTAAACAACAGCTGGATTCTTCCAAGAGTGCTGCTTAAATCAGATTCAAGCTGCCTGAAGCAAAATCCCTGTTTATTTTCGTATTTTATTTGACTTGACTGGGTTCTGTTTTCATTAACATTTTGTATCTGACCTTTTGCATTAGAGAACCTTTTTATTCTGCAGAAAAACTCAAGTTTTCTTCGAATTTGTGAAATTTAGGATCTCTTCTGTTTTTAACTTTCTGTAGCATTATTAAGGTGGAAAATAATCTTCATTGCAGCCAAATAAAGATTATAGGAAAAAATAATATAAAAATAGTAAAAATGTTTACTCATTTGTTGGCTATTTTATTTTTTATTTTGGATTACTAAATGGGAGGTGGAGACAGAGCTGTATTTTGCCATTGTGCTGCTGCTATTACCATTATTAATCATTTATATAGCTTATGTATAGCTGCTGTTCACATCTTAGGCAAATAAAAAATGTCATCCATGCCCTGAAGTGTTTGCAATCTAAAATTAGACAAAAGAGCGACAAAAGAGATAACAGATCATAGTGGTTGGCTCTAGGAGAGGGAGGTTTGGAAGAATATGTTATTGTTTACCTGCTGTCCTCTTACCACTTTCATTTTGAAATGCTTGTTTTTAACAGACTGCAGACTTGCTGAGGGCACAATCTTCCCCATCATCCAGACCATTAATGAAGATGTGAAGCAGGACCAGACCCAGTATTGACCGCTGGGGTACAACCGCTAGTTACTGGCCTCCATCTAGACTTTTTACCACAGATCATCACCTTTAGTGCCTGGCTGTTCAGCCAGTTTTCAGTCCACCTCACTGCTTGCTTATCTAGCTCATACTTCATCAGCTTCTCTATGAGGATCTTGTAGGAGACAATGTCGAAAGCCATATTGAAGTCAAAGCTGACAACAGCCACTGCTCTCTCCTCATCTACAAAGCCAAGATTTTCATCATAGAAGGCTGTAGGTTGGTTAAGCATGACTTACCCATGCTGACTACTCCTAATCATGTCTTTCATGTGCCTGAAAATGGTTTCTGGGATTACCTGCTCCATCGCCTTCCCAGAGATGGAGGTGAGGCTGACCAGCCTATAGTTCCCTGGGTCCTCCTTCCTGCCCTTCTTGAAGTTTGAAGTGACATTTGATTTCGTCCAGTCTTTGGATACTTCTCCCAGTTGCCACAGTCATTCAAAGATTATCAAGAGTATCCTTGAAATGGAAGCAGGCAGCTCCCTTAGCACTTCTGAGTGCATCCCATTAGGGATCATGGTCTTATGTACGTCCAGTTTGCTTAATTATTCCCTGACCTGATCCTCTTGCACCAAGGGTACATCTTCCCTGCTCCAGACTTTCCCTTTGGTCTCCAGGGCCTGGGATTCCTGAAGGCCGGTCATGCTAGTAGCGACTGAGGCAAAGAAGGTGTTCAGTACCTCAGCCTTTTCTGTGTCTTGTGTCACTAAGTCACCCGCCACATTCAGCAGTGTGCTCACATTTTCACTAGTCTTCCTTTTGTAGCCTCTACTTATGGAAGCTCTTGTTGTCTCAAACATCCCTTGCCAGGTTCAATTCCAAGTAGGCTTAGGCTTTCCTAACTGCATCTCTGCACGCTCAGCCAGTATCTCTATATTCCTCACAGTTTGCCTCTCCTTGTTTCCACCTTCTGCATGCTTTATTTTTTGTGTTTGAGTTTTGCTGGGAGCTCCTTGTTCACCGATGCAAGCCTCCTGGCATTTTTGTCTGCCTTCCTGCTTGTTGAGATGGAGCAGTTGGAGCTCTTGCAGCAAACAATCCCAGCTCTTGCAGCCCCTCCTCATATGACAGGTGCTCCAGACCCTTAATAATCTTTGGGGCTCTTCTCTGGGCACATACCAGTATGTCCATGTCTCTCTTGAACTGGGGAGCACGGATCTGGACACAGCACTCCAGATGCGGTCTCACCAGTGCTTTTTTTTACATTAGTCATAGCAAGGGTTTTAAGTAATGGATATGGCAAGAGGAGATTGTGATTGACATGTGACTAGCACTCTCATAAGGGTAAGAGGTGTAAAGTTTTCAAGAAAGAAAAGGGAATGAACAAGCAGTCTGAAGAGTCAACAGAGAAAAGTCAGTGGGGTAGAAAGCACAGCTAATTGGAAGCAGCAAAACAGAGCAGAAGGATGAGATACATATATTGGGAAGGTGAGTGGGAGGGTGAGGATAAGAGGAAGTAGCTAAAGCTTGATAAAAAGTTAATTGAAGGCAATGGGAATCTTTTATGTTTATTTCAGCAAGTTCTGGTTAGGGAACAGGTTGTAGAAGTGGCAGGTTATTAGAAATAAGATACACCCTGTCTAGACTTCAGATTTCCTAAAGTTCAGCCATAACAAGTGCCTCTTGGGCTTTGAACCTGCTTTCTTGGGTGGGTGGCTGATGATTGCTTTGGGACCTCAGTGGGATGTGCTTGGAAAAGGGACTGAGTCTAATGACAGCTGTTGCAGAAGGACATTCTGATTTGCAAAGGTGGTTCTTTTAGCAGAAAAAAACTCTGCCTGCTTGTGGCTGAAGTACATTACACAGATGTTCCAAAGAGTGAATATATTGGTAGATCTCTTCAGAACATAGAGAAGCTGCACAAAATGAAAACAGGGCCAAAGGGATGTTTTAAATTGCCAAGTCCTCACAGGGAAGATAAAAGCCAAACTTAGATTTACTGCTGAAATAATACACATTTTTATACTGAGACGCTGAACTGTTGAGAAGCTTAAATGGTCCTAATAAGGGTAGCATCAGATTTGAGTGGGTTAATTGTATAAGAACAGCACCACATATTTTGTGTATCTGTGAGCCTTAAACTCTCGTAGGACCACCCTTTATCCTTACTTTCTGGGGGACTGTTTGTTTTGTTTTTTAGGTGTATCCATATCTTTTTTTTTTGTTGCTGTTTTATAACCAACTTGAGATTCAATGCTAACATGCAAAACATGTACCAGTTATTTAGTTATGTTGCTGTAAGCTTCTTCAACCCTAAATTCTAAAAAGTGTTTAGATTCCCTAATGAAACCTCCTTGTTAAGGATTATGGCTGCTATGGTCATCTCCAGGTAGGAAATTACTGTGTTGGGTCTTTGTGAAATGCTGTGATAATAACTTCTTTTGTTTATTCTAATGTATAGAATACACCAACCTCTGCATAATATTCGGTTTCCAAATCGTGAAGAGTGTATTCAACATTTAAAAAAAAAAAAAGTTCTCAAAGTTCTCAGTTTCTGAATGCCACATGCTCTAGTATGCGTAAGAGGTTTGTGTAATGTGTCCGAACAGTTGGCAAGTCAGGTCCCCTGTAAACTGGAGAGGAGAGAAGGGAATGAATTCCAAAAGCTAGGAACAAATAAAATACTTGCCACTAGTCCCTTGGCTTCCTTTGCTTCAAATCAAGAGAGTTGTTATACCATTTCTACTGAACCATAATTACAATGCTATAAGTACAGACATCCACAGTATCGCCAGTGTAAAATACTTTCTTCTAGAAAACAGGCGTATTAGCTGTAACAGGTATTAACGTATCTACCTTCTGATACGTAAGTGGTAACTGATTTCACAGGTGACAGATGGATAACTAAGGCAATACTGTTCAACCAAGGGTTTCATATACTTGCATAGGATTTTGTGGTGATAGGGAATGAGGTAGATTCTTAGCCATTTCTCAGTTTCTCATATCTGGGGGTATATGAAAGCATTACAGCTTTTGAATACAAAATGGGGAATTGCTTTAATGGTAACCAAAACCTCATTGTATTTTATTTGTTTTGTTTTGGAGAGGTGATGGAGGTGATGGCAGACTAGGGCCAAATACTTTTTTCCCATTCTTACTAAAGTATTGTTTTATGTTAAGGATTCTCCTTTTCAAACTTCAATAAGAAAATATGAAAAACAGCTTTTATTACCATTCTGTGATATTTTGTAAGGATGGTGAAGGAATAGCTCATAAAAAGATATTTCTCAAGTTTTAATGTACTGACTTTTTCATTACCGTAGCAGGTGGTCATTTTCATATAAATGAAACTTGTAAATAGCAACTCACCTTTTCATATGGATGCAATTGCAATGAATGCTTCCAAAAGCCAAATGCATGGAAGAAACATTTCCTTTTCACTTTCTCTCTAACCAAATAAAGTGAAGCTTTACATTTTCATTTTTATGGGTGGATGTATATATGTGTGTGTATATATATACATATATATAATATAGAGGTCATAGTCTAAATGCAAGAATATGTAAAATAATACTAAACTTCTTTACATTTTTCAGGTCTCTTTTTCTTCTTTCCATTTTTCTTCCTCTTAGTTGATACTGAAGCTATATATAGAATAATTTAAGCCAAAGTGAAATTTACTTTTTTCATTTTATATGTTTGTAAAATAGCTTTCAGGTTTTTCAGACTCATACTGACCTGTGCTATGCTTTCCCCGTTTCCTCACTTAATATTCTCATAAAAACTCACCCTCTTCTTCTGGGACAATCATTATTTCCCAGGCTGCTTTCTTCTGGAAAACAAATTACAGTGCAGTGCATGGCACCTCCTAAACTTACCAAGAGTTGGATTCATCTTACCCATCATATAAATAAATTAAAAATAGATAAAATTGTATAAGCTTTCCTCTGTACATGTCTCTTTCCAATCTGTTTTTTCACCCTAGTCTGCCTCTAGCTCAGACTTAGTATCTGAAGTCAAGTGAGACAAATCCCACTCTTAAAAGTCCTCAGTGCCCTAAGAAGTCCAGTTAAAATACTAATCATATCTAAGAATTGTTGAAGTTACATGAAAAAGAGGCAACACACAGTACTGATTACTAATGATGCCGCTATCATGTGTTTAAATTGTATTGCAAAAGTTCATGGTATTTTATGGGGGTCCATACAAGTTTAAATAAAATATTACCAAGTCAATTGAAATACATCTTGGAAAAGCATTTTAAGGCACCTGAGCAACATTTTAAATAACAATTCTTAAGCACAGCTTAGCGGATGAGAGGTACACTTTATCTTAGAAGTACAGATTTTAACCTGCACGGCACTAACACCAACAATGAAAATAAATACTGCTTCTGGTGGGATTCCTTAGCTGAAGGGCATTTAAAGAAATTATTCCCCCAGATTAATTTCCAAAGACATTATTTGTCTAGGCAAGTGGAAGCAGTGTCTTGGCACAGTGCTATAGCTGCTATCTTCAACTCATTAGGTTCTGCTGCAGAAGAGCAGATAAAATAACATGAAGAGTTTGCACAAAATTGGTCGATTTAACTGGGGGTCCTTACAACTCTTTAAATCTGCCTTTGTGTCCAGCCACCTGCTGGCAGACAAAGGCGGCAATTTAAATCCTTGGCATTTCAGATCCTTTTAATCACAACTGATGCAAACTTCCTCCATAAATGTCTGTTCTGTTGTATTTATTGTGGTGAAGAAAGATTCTAAAGATGTGTATGTACCTGTTGTACTTTGGCAGAGGTGATTTCCAAGATGGCCAATGTATGTACTAATTTAATTTCAGTTTCCCTGTCAAAAGCATTGTTATTTAAATTGCTGTGCCAGAAACTACTGAATTCTTTCCTATGCATGCTTGCAAGGGTGCAAATGTTGGCATGCATAAAAAAAAGAGTCCATGATGGCTTAGTGATTACTTTGACATACAGTTTGTATCTTTTTAAAATTACTGTTACTAAGCTCAACTGCTAATGGAAAATATGTATGCATTAATTAGTACAAGGACCGATAAGTATATTAAATCAGTCACATTATTTTCTGCATATAAATTATGATATTAAGGAAGAAGGTTGTTTAGCTGGACATAAAAGTGCTAATAGTGATTTGTAAAACAATTTTTATAATGAAAAGATACTGAAGTTGATGATAAAAGGGAGTCTCAGAAGAAGGCGTTTAGCTTTAAAGAACTAAAGAACTTTTCTCTTTCTTCACTCTATACCATCCTCATCCTATAGCACTCCCCTTTCTTGCAGCTACTCTCTTTGTACTATTATAAGCATGAGAGATTGCATGTGAGTCCTCCACACTGGCTCTAAATAAAGATTCTGCGGTTTAATTTCAGATATTTTTGGGGTACCAATTTCTTGTCTTCAGAGGCATGAATGAGCTTGTTTCAGTGCCTGTGACAGGGAGGGTCTATATTACACTATTTTGCAATTTTTCTCCTGAAACAGAACACATAAATCTCTTGTGCTTTCCAGTTAACCCATAAACTGGTACTTGAACTGCAGAGATAACTGTAACTTTCTTACTCTTCTCACATAAAGATTTACTGAAAACGAAGCCGTAGGCAGTATTTAATATTACATTAACACTATTTCACATAATTCTTAACTAACATCTTTCAAACCTTTCTATAGAAGTGTAAAACAACATTGACTTGTCACTAAAAAACAGTATTAATGATTTAGATTAAGTTTTTTATGAGTGGACATGGTTATATTAAAACTAATAGCCAAAGATGTCTGTTTGTATTACTTATATGTATAAACAATTTTCAACTCAAACCACATCTAGAGCATTTTACAAGTGGCACGTTACTGTTTACTTTATGGAAATTATGTCTGTGAAAGAATTGCTGATTCGTGCTCTCTATACACACCACATGCTACTTAAATAAAGATGACTTTTCTGAGTTGTTAAAGCTAAGCACACAGAAGCTACCCAAATAAGAAATCTCCTTTGAAGTAATGGTGAGAACCCAAAGCCTCCATTCATCTCAAAGAGAGCTGCCTGTGTGCAGCTACTCTGAATATTGTGTTGTTTACTTAAGTCCTTGTTCTTTGGCAGTCAATTTGAAAATTAAACCATTTTTAAGATGCCAGTTTACCCGTGTGTTTCATAACCATGTCTCCTTAGTAAACATCATGAAATGACGGACTAGTGCATCAGTTCAGCTGGGATGTGAAACACTCTAGTCTAGATTTCCACATCTGAGGATCACCTCCACTTCTGCCTGACAGAGTGATTATATTAAAGAGAAATATTATTTCCCCAGAAAAACAATATTAAAGATTAGCCATTTTATAGTTTCTGATTCTTTGTTATTTTAAAATCCATTTTAATAAGCAAAGTAAAATAATTGAAATGCATATTTGTTTTAAAATAATCTGAATAATGAGCATTGATAATTGCCAGAAGTTTTCAGAAATAATAACGTATTTGTGTATTTTTTGTTTTCTTTTTGATTTATCATGCCTGTTTTCTTTTCACATTGCCTGTGGTTTTTCAAAAACTGTAAATAATTTAGAGATGTCCTAGATTTAGAAAAGGATGTTTTAAAATTCAGTGATTTAAAGTGTGCCTAAAAAAGGCACTTTGTTATACACAAAACTGTTTTCTTGCTTTCATGTTAAAAGGCAATGGTAGACTATTAGTCTGACCTCAGTAATATACAAGGATTTAGAAGATATTTTAATGAAATAGTAATTAGGAGCATGAAGGTAATGGAAGCTTACTTGGAATTACCGAATAGAGAGCATGCCAGACTAAACTGATCATGTTATTTGATGAAATAACCGGGGTTTTTTTGAGAAAGGAAGCTCAATAAATTTTATCTGTACGGACTCTCTAGCATTTGATGTGGACATTTAAAAAAGGTCTTAGTTATGTTGTAAATGTGTACCAAAACTGTGAAGTAATTAACAAACTGTCAGAAGGGGTAGACATGATGATGGGCTGTATTTAAAGTTATTCGATAGGCTGGAGGTTATTAGTGTGATTCTTAAAGGAACATTGGTCTTGAATTAGTATTACTCATTTAACAACTGGCCCCAGAAAGTCAGAAAAGTTAAATTTGCTTCTGATACATACTGGAAAGTTTTAGTGACTTCTAGAAGGAAAGATATCTCTAGGCAAAGGGTTGAGATTGGGGAGAGGATCATTAGAACTAGATAATGTGGATAAGTACAAAATGAAAGGTAACCAGTGATAAAAGATTTCTACCCCATCTGGGTTCTCATTCCTTGAAAACAACAAAGGAGGGGAAAAAAAATCAGTTCATGGGTGACTAGAGATGCCACCATTGAAAACTGAAAGATTTCTAAGAGTTACTGGGCAAGATATTAAAGAAGAAAGGAGATGTGTGAATTTAGAAAGACACAGGTGAAATTTCACTTGGAATGCTATATATGGTTCTTGCCATCACTCATTCGGGGAGATAAATCCGTATTAGAGCAGACAAAGAGATGGGTTATTAAAATGACTGGGGGAAGATGGAAACTCATTACATAAGCAAAACCAGTTAATAATCGGGTGTTGTCTTAATAGCTGAGGAGGGTTGGACAGGGACTCTGGAGGTCTGCACAGGCTGGAAAATGAATTCCGGGAGACCTCAAATGGACAACATACGTTTCATGTAGTGTTTGAATCCCTGTGCTATGTTTCCTATGTTCCTTAGTATTCCATGTAAGAAATTATACAATGCCAACTTCGACTATGTCTTACTCCTAGCTTTGTGGCAATTTTTCATACACCCTACATTACACTTTGTGCATGTCTATGTCATTAAGCAGTATCTTCATGATCTGTCATTTTATTAGCTCACAACAATGAACAGATATCTTCACACTGCGATGCACCGAGTTATTCAGCATCTACTAAAACATACTTAGGAAGTCGATCCTTTAGTGACCCATCAAGTTCATATGAGGTCTCTGTGATAGATCATTTCTGTGACAGAAATGAACCCAAAGTTCAAGGCTAGCATTTTCACTGCTGGATGATCTGTTTTCTGATTGCATTTATGGAACTGCATTAGTGAAAAGATAGCAGCAGAAAATCCCCTAGAGTTCAGTCTTATCCTTTTTAAGTTCTAAGTGTTGTATTGCCTAATAGTATTATTTCAATGGTTTTGTAAGGGGCTGGTCAGTACAGCTCTCAGCTAAGTGATAAATGTCACCATTTTCTCTGGGTGAAAGTATTCCTCCCAGCTTCACAAGGGAGAAGCTGCATTATGGCTTGTTGTAAAAAAAATACCCTCTCTACTAAATGATTTCATTTAAAAATAATATTAGGCTACTCTTATATTTGTGGTCAGATATTGGAGTAAGACGTCATCCAGTAATTTATTTATTTAGGTGTGTGCATTGAGATGGGCCTCCTACATGTTATTTGTTGTTCACGATTGCTCCAGGACTACACTCTGTATGAATCACATTATACAACTCTGGAAATACCAAATATGAGTCAATATCTGTGGTGTTTATCTGTGCAACTCAAGCCAAGTCTTCTTCCAGCATGGCAAATACTTCTGAAAAGAGATTGAAATTCAGGTGGCATAAAAGGTTATAACAGACTGAACCACTTAGGCCTGGCCTTGCTGCGGAGATGCAGCTGGGTGAAGGACAAGGAAGCCCAGAAAAAATAATTTCACACAGATAATTGCCCTTATTGCCCTGCTTCTGTATAGGAAAGGGCTTGCACTTTCTAAAATGCTTGGCTTCATACAGTAATTTGAGTTTGTTTCACAAACCTTAGGAAGTGGTATTAGCCGGGGAGCTTCCCCAGTGTTGTATGTAGAGCTAGGTCTACAAAGTCATATGATAGCCTAGTAATGTTAATGTGCACATCATGTGAAATATTCAGGGTAATCAGACATGGCACTGAATTTTCATCAGGTGTTTAAGTCATTGAAAATTGCAAATTTGGAAATGACTGCCAATTAAAAAAATACTTTCATCTGTTATAATGACTGTCATTACATGTTTGAAGAGTTGCTGGGGGGCTTTCTTCTGTTTTGAAAAGACTCAGGATACTTGTTTTAGCTAATCATCTCTTCTCCTAATATGTGTGGAGGTTTTATTGTCATTGCATTGTTCAGGGTATGAAGTATATATGGATGATTGTCTGTCTTTGTCTAGACATGCATTGGTATCTGAGATGGCTTGGTCTTTTCCTTCTTGCCTTGAAATTTCATTCCTTACAATTTTCCTTCTAAAATATCAAACACAAGATTCAACCCTGAAAAATATTTCTAGAATGATCACTGTTGTGAGTCTTTCTAAATTCTTAATTTCCCTTCAGAACTAGGTCTCTTCATTTTTTCTTTCTGTCTTGTGAGTTCCCAGGCAAAGTTATTTTATTGAGCTTTCAGTGTCATTAAATTTAAGAAAAGCAGCTCAGGCGTTCTGCCAAGTCAGTGTTTTGGGACTGAAATTGTTGTTGTTTTTCTTTGTTGTTGGAAAAAAATATGGTGTTGAAACTTGAAGCCAAAGCCTTTTTTGTAGAATAAATAATTATCCTGACATAATTTGCCATTTGTACTTGTGGCATAAATTTTGTGAGAACAGAGCAAGATGGGTTACAGTCCTAAAGAATCCTGAATTCTGTTTTTCTCAGTTTATTTCAGCAATAATTTCTCCTGGTCTTTAACTGAGAATTCTTTGTGGGGAACAAGGTTTGTATATTGTGAACTCTCTAGTCTATGCCATATTTAGGCTGGCAAGAAGCCTCATGCTTCCAGTGTTGGACGTTTTAGTGGCTGAAAGTAAAATCTTTTACCCTTCATGAAGTGGTATCCTGGGTTTCTATATATATAAGGACTTTTTATCGTAATTTTTCTCCATTTCACATTACTGTCTGGAGGATTGACTATGGAAAAAGAAGCATCATGCCCTTGAGTTCTAGCTAGCTGTCTGTATATTTGTGTCTCATTTGAATGTTAAACCCATGTTTACCTCCAAGTTATGAAAATGTTGTGCTACACTGCTAGTCATTATAGAAAACTGAAACATCAGAGATGCTGAAATGTGAAGCAGAGGAAATGTGCACATCGGGCAGCATTTTAAGATTTGTCTGTTTCCCTGTGCTGCTGATTTTGCTTATTTGTTTTTATGTTCTGACTTTATCTTTCAGTATAACATTTTTGTTTTATATTGGCATATAGAGAGCTATGGATGGCAGCATATTTGCAATAGTTTGATGTAAAGGTACTGGAATGGGAAATTTGGGAACAAGCTTTTCCATAATACTGTGTGCAAACCTGATAAAGTAAAGGACTTTATTTATTTTCCTGTGCTTCAGTTACTCACATACAAAACTGAGATAATATTTCCCTGCCCCAGACATACTATTCTTCCAGTCCACCTACAGCAAGAGAATACTCTGAACAGTTAGGAAAGGGAACTCAAAAAACATTTATATTTAGAGGGTTGGAAGAGAGTAATCCCACTAATCCAGAGTTTAAAGAAAAGGGGACATTTGTTACTTCATAGAATCACAGAATGGTTTGGGTTGGAAGGGACCTTAAGGATCATTGAGTTCCAACCCTGCTGCCATGGGCAGGGACACCTTCCACTAGACCAGGTTGCTCAAAGCCTCATCCAGCCTGGCCTTGAACACCTCCCGGGATGGGACATCCACAGTGTCTCCGGTCAACCCGTAGCAGTGCCTCACTACCATCACAGTAAAAAATTTCTTCCTAATAGCTGATCTAAATTTACCCTCTTTCAGCTTAAAACCATTACCCCTCATCCCACTGCACTCCCTGATAAGTTACTTGTTTATAACTTTGTTGCAGTTGCGTTCAATGCCAGTTTGAAAAAAACTCTAGCTTGGTTTGGCTTGGTATTTGGATGACTATATCACAGTATGAAATGAGGGCAGATTTAGGTGAGTCTCTGACTGTGCATAGCTGGACTAAAGGTACTGAAGCAGTCACTTCTTGATTTGCCTGAGCATATAACCATTTGACTAGGTAAGGATTCACCTGTCTATATATACTAATCTGCAGAGCTGGCAAGTAATATAAACAATAGAGCTCTACTTTTGACACAAAATTATTTTTGCCATAAAATGGAAAACATGTAATATACATATTCAATGTGGATTAAAATACATGTGCCTCTGAACAATCATTACCTTTGTTGTTGAAAGGTTGCTCTAGTTGTGATATACAACCAAAATAAACACCTGAAATTTCAAAAAGAAACACTAACTGCAAATGAAAAATACCTGTTGCAAGTTGTCTTGAAATTACAAGTGAGAAAAATCAAGGAAGCTGTGTAACAAAATCAAATATCAAACAGAAGAGTTGAGAAATGTGCTTGAAAATGTTGTTTTCAGTATGTCCAGGACACAGTGAAAGCCAGTTTTATCATCCACCCATTTTCCCTTCTCCATGCCCTCTGAAAAACTAACCCCTTCCCACAAAATACCAGCATTTTTTCAGTACTATGGCTAGCACCTGCAGGTTGGAAAGAACTGACAGCAACGTTTGCACTAGTTTGAAAGGACTAAGAAAGAATCAGAGATTTCCAGACCAGAAAGTAGCCACAGCCCTGGCTGGGTGACTAGGGCATACACGGTGGTGTGGGAAACCCACTGATGTGTTTCTCGGCTTCTCGCACCATGTTCTAATCACTGGCTGGGGGAGCAGGGAGAGGAAGTATTTCAAACTTGGCCGAAAAGGACTTTGAAGTTTGTCAAATTCATCTCAGTATGGAAGGGGGAAAAAAAAAAAGAATCTGCTTGAGTTATTTTTACATGAGGAGAGAATTGCTTCCTGCTTCAGCACTAGGCAATTTTGGATGGTGGGTCTCAACACGTATAAACACACTTTCATGGTGTTTAACAGTAGGGTTTGGGTTGGAACCACTTCAGAGGAGTATTTGAACATTCCCATTGGATATTTGAATAATACAGGATTAAGATTTTTTCTATGGTGTGAATATATATATATGTGTGTGTGTATTTTTTACAGGCTACGTTTTATCATAAAGATAACTGAAAAACATCCTTTTTAAGAACTGCTAGATGTAAAAAATCTGCAAAATGTAAATCATGATGATCAATTTAGATCTAACTCTGACATCTAGCATGTCTCTCTCTTCATTAATAGAAGAAGCTGGGAGGAGTCAGGTAGAGCAGAGGGGTCGAAAGAGGGTTAGAACTGTGTCAGCTGTCTTTCCCCTCATGGCTTTGAACAGTTTTGCTGTCCTTGCTGCTTTAGTGCCAGCCCTCTGTAATCCTGAACAATACCTACAGTAGAAGGATTTGCTGTCTGAACACAAACGCCTGTGCTTTTGTGTAGAGGAACCTACTTCTTACACCATTTTCTGAAGATACGTACCTGCTGTTGGAACAGTTTGTTATTGTCTAATTATATTGTCCAGTGAAACAAGTAAAATATGGCAAGAGTAATTAACAAAAGAAAACAAAATCTTAATCTTTTTTTTTTTTTTTCTCCTCAGCCTGCTGGGAACATACACACAGCCACAGGCTGTAGCTGACCCACTTCTTGATAAATCACACAGCAAAAGTGACACTGAGGCAGCTAATGCCATCTACTGACTAAAATAACACTACCACAGCCTCAAAGAAGCTTGCAGGGCTAACAGTGTTAAAAATAATCAGAACATTATGTACACTTCTTTCATTAAATATCAGCTGAAATTGAGAAGTTAAATCAGATGCTTCAGAAATCAGGATTCATTTGTCTAAAGCTTGTTCTGCAGCAAGAAACCTAAAATAATCTGTTGTTAGAAAAGGCTTTCAGTAACTTCATTTTCAAAATTGCCAAGTACTTTCTCTCCCATTGTCTTAAGTGAGATTTGTGTCTTCTCAGAATCTCTGAAAATCCATGCTGATACTGGTTTGATAAAGATATATTATATGCTGGAATTCATTTAAAACAAAAAAAAAAAAAAATTGCCCTTTCTCATCCCCATTCATTGTTGCAATGAGTTATACCCAAGTGTGTTATAAAGCTGATGTTTTTCACTTATGAGGTAAGCCCAGGCTTTTTATTTTTGATACCTCAATATGAAGACTTAATCAGTTTTAGGTATGTCTCTGCTTTATTGTATCTGCAAATAACCACTTAATTTAAAATATCTTCTCCTGTGTTTATATTAACAAATATATTACTTCAATGCAATATGGAGAGAAATTTGCATTTGAAATAAGAGCCACATTTCCTGCTAAAAATCATTCACTGAGCAAGGTGGATTACATATAAGATATCAGCATCCTCCAGGTTAATAACAGAGAACATTCTCTCTAGTAATGAATAATCACCTCTACATGGTAAAGCAAATCAGTGTGCTCAGCTCTTTTCTAAGACAGTTAAATTATAAATCAAAGTCTCATTAAAGCGGACGAGGTACTTCAGTATGTTTTTAAGTGGGGTGGTGTCACTTTAACTGGTGTCACTTTTCTGTGTGCTGAAATATTAAACACTTCTGAGGTAAAATCCTACTGGTTGTGTGGAGCTTGATAACTTCACAGAAAGAGATGCTGCCTCTAGTCATAGTATATCTGTGCTGGCCACCTTTCACCCAACAAAATCCTGCCTGGATTAAAGCACTGGGTCACTCTTTGTTTAGCATTCCCTGGCCTTTTGGTGTACAAAAAAGTACCAAAGCGGACTTCTGGGACTGCAACAACTTTGCAGCAACTTTGTACCTTCCCTCCTACTCCACAATGGACCTGTATCCTTTATTCATGGCCTCTGGACTGCTGATTCACTCTGTAGCTTTACTATAGAGGCAGTTTAAAATTGTATTGAACTTTCAAAAATTTTTCCACTTTTTCAGATGAAAAGGACCTTTGGTCATTTTGAGGAAACAAGGTCTTTAGCTAAAAAAGGAACATGATGAAGGAGGTGTCATAATGTAATAGAATATGGAATTGTTAGTATGCTGGATCCAGTGTTTATAGTTGAAGTTGTGTAGGTCATCTTCTATAGGTAATATTGTTCAAAGAATACATGCAATTAATAGAATTCATTCACAATTTCCACTTTCACATAATTTTACCTTTCTGTGTCAGAGTAATTTTCATTCCACTATATTAAACCTGTATGATATTCTACCAAATAGTCTTCATTCCTGACTTTAAGTAGCATTTGCCAAGCTACCTATTACATCAGATCAGAATAATTCTTAGTTTGACCAAAATCCCTCCATGGCCTAATTAATTACTCTTTTAAATTTATTCTACCTAATACCTATCATAAATAATACAAGTTTGAGGTCATTATATAATCTTTAACATTTTTAAATATATCTTCCATTACTTTCATGTGATTTTTTTCCTTTAGAGTCTGTTGTATATTAGATATCTAAACACTCATAGAATCTCTTTACAACTCCCAATTTTATTACAGATTTTTATTCTGTTTGTTTTTATTTACATAATCACTGTAGATAAGAACAAGTCAAAAAGATATGTAAATTTGTATTAAAACATTCTGTACCCATTGTTAAGATGTTTATAACTCCTGAAGATTTGACTGCTGATTAGTTTTAAAATTTAAAATACATGTTGTGGACAGCGCATCTCAGCAGTAAGTATGTTGAATAGCAGAATAATACCAATCATTTCCACTTCTCTTTTAATAGCTTTCAATCCACCTCCATATAAGGGAGGTGTGTTTTGTTTTCAAAATGTCGTGTATTATACTGTTTCATAGGTGTTTACAAAACAGCAAGTCAGATAGTCTTGCATTGGCTTTTACTTTATATGAGCAGTCAACTTCTGCTGATCTTGGATTAAGATCTCCAGGGCCTGTGAATAAGTAAGGTTTACCTAAGGCCAGCAAGACAATTAAAATGTTATTGCAGTTTGCCTAGAATATCCTATTAAAGTGATAAGGTTTGGGGTTTTTTTTGTGTGAAATTTTTAAATCGTTAAAATGGTTATGTTTTTTATTATGATGTGATATCTATGGTGGTTCTGAAACTCTGTATTTGTAGTCTTTAGAAGGGGATTTCTTGTTTTCAGTTATATTCCATGGACCCAAAGAGCAATTTCTGTAAAATTTATGGCTTATTTAATTCCTTTTATTTTTGATTGGACCTTTTCTTTTAGAGATTGAGGATGCTTTTATTTTGAAGCTTGACAAAGAAATATATCTATGTATGTATACAAATCATAATTATGCATATTTTTACTAAAAAACTGTAATATACAGAGTTTTCGTAAGCAGAAAGAATTTTTTGAGATAAATATGCAATATTTTTGTTGGTTTTGTGTGAAGTTAAAATGTTGTCCAGTGTTTGCTGTGGTTAACGTGATGTTTTGGGTTTCTGGCACAGAGGGGATTTGTTCCACATTGTTTTAGTAGTTAAAAATAATAGAATGGGGATAGGGGAAGTGGGTTTTTTTGAACTGGTTACATTGTTGTTTTATTTGTTTTATGAAGTCATTTAGATTCTCTAGTCAAGTTGTATATATATTCATAACATTTTCTGGTACTCACAGAGGACGTATAGGAGAAAATACAGAAGGTCTCATGGCAGCAGTATATGTGATAGAAAACTCACGGTTGTTTGATGTATCTAGGAATTTTTAAACTACTCTGTTACAAACTGTGCAGCATTTACAAGCATGGGTATTTTATTAGCTGATGTAAACTGGGGTACTGGTTTCAGAAAAAAACTGCTTATTGTTACATGGTAACGGCTGACTGTGAGGGATGAAGATTATGCAAGGAGCCTTCATAAAGAAGTTGTGTTTATTAACAGGATATGAAAGCCCATTTAAAATTGCTTCATAAAATTTGATGGCTTTAAACTAACCTTTGTGCCAAACAAGCCACTCTTATTGTTTTCTAGAGGCATGGATTAGAGCAGGACTACTCAGCAGGTAAGAGGCACGGACCAGAATTTGGTCACAAGGATCATACCAGCTAATGGGCAGAATCCGGCAAAAAACCCCCAATCTCTGTGACAGAGCAGAAGCCTTGAAGGGGGGTGGAAAAGCTGCACATCCCTCACAGCTGTCCTACTCCCGCTGCTTCTCCTGCTGCAAGCTGGCATGTGTGTGGTGCTTTCTGTACCTATCCTGCTTGCGCTTGTGGCCTGTTTCTGCCAGTTTTCATCCGTGCCGAAGAAATTACCAAAAACTGCCTCCTGTAGCCACTTCAGGTTACCGTGCAAACTGGGGAGACACTGAGAGGATGGGTTTTGTTCAGAGCCCATGAGCTGGAGCTGTGGCAGGCTGAGGTGAGAGCCCAGAAGACTGCTATGGGCTCGAGCGCCTCACCATCAGTGTCACCTCGTGGTGCTGCGGAACCCCACGCTCTTGCCGGCAGCCTACTGCGGTTTCTTTAGTGATCTGTGGAAAGAAACAAGAGAGTGATATCCTTGATTGTCTTTCTAATTAATATTGCTCCCTAAGAAACAGATGTTAGTGCTGGAACTGAAATTCCTTGAAGTCAGTCCACTGCTGGGGTGCTGTGACCCCCTCATTCCTATGCCTGGCTAGCCGCCTGCAAGAGAAGGGAGTCAGGGGGAGACAAGGCTCCTTACCCAGACCTGTGGAAGGGTGTTCACCCTGCCTAATGGTCTATCAGTGCAAATGGAGAGGTGCTCCATCTCAGGAAGATTCAGAGGAGCCCCTGGAGGAATCCATTGCTGTCCTTTGAATGCCTCATGTGGACACCTTTTACACGGCATTGGAGAGCAAGGAGCATGCCTTGCCCTTGCCTCTCTCTCCTCCTTGGCCCTGTTTCTTTTCCAAGAGGAAATCTGCAGCCCAGTGCCCCAGGGAGGGGAAAGGTGCTCTCCGTAAGGGCACGCTGTGGTGCGCACAGTGACTTCACACAGTTTTAACGTGGCCAGTCCAAAGGTTCTTTACCTTTGCCGAAGATGGCAAAAAGTAAAAATAAATTATGATTTCTCTTTCTCCTTCTTTCACTATTTGAATATGTAAGCCAGCATGTTCAACAGTATTGTGAAATAAGGGGGATCAAAACAAGACTTCACTCTTTTTAAACTGAAAGATCTGTAGGATGTGTTCTAAGGATGGTGATTAAAATACACAGATCACATGAGAGAGCTTGAGCATTGTGTAATTTTTATTGATTCATTCCTTGCACTTTTCACTTTCCTTCTTGTGACCTTTCTTAGGACTCGTGAGTCCTTCTTTTGTTGCATTGTTTTCCCCTCTTCCTACTTCACTTTTTCTCCTTAGAATGTTCTCTCACGTTGTTCTTTTGTTTTTCTCTTCTCTCTCCTGAATTGCACTCACCAGTCACACCTCTCTGTCTGTCACCTTCTTCCATGCCTGTTTTACTACCTCTAGCACTTTTTTAAGTGCTTTATCCTTCAGTTTCATCCCTTGTACTTTCCCCTTTCAGGATTTCCTTTACTTTCCCATCATAGGCATTTTTAAGTTAGCGTTTTCCCTGCAGGTTGTCTGCTCCCCATCAGCAGTAGTACTGAATTCCCTCTGCAACAGGAGGAATGGGAGTGGGCAGATGCTAGTTCTGTCCTGAGGTAGCATCATCTGTAAAGAGGAGAAAAAAACCTGCATCTGAATTCAGCCCAGACTTACTTTCTCCTGTTGGTACTGCTGGTGTCAGGGGAACGAGCTGACTTCAGAATATTGAAATGCCAGTCTGAAACATCAGTTAAGGTCAAAGACCGCACTAGTCCTTTTAAATGCTTGCTGAGTTTGAATGTTAATACTGAGCTTTGTGAGGTACGGGGTTGGGGGATTTATAGCCTCACAGGTTTTTTATTGCATGCCCATTACTATTTAATTAGTTCTCTTACAAGAAGTTGAGTTCTGCTTTTGCTTTTTCTAGTGTTTGATCACCACACTCCACAGTCTTCTTATCCAAAGTCTCCTAATAAATTTTACATAACAACAGAAGATGGTGGAAAAAGTTGTATTCTAGTGGGGTGCACTGAATATTGGAATATTGCCTTAAGTTCCACTGTTTAGCCATTACTTAGTAAAGTCATCATTCATTTTGTATATATTATCCAAATGTTTGTGTACCTCTTCTTCCTTCTCCAGTGGAGGAAGGGAACAGTGGATAAAAATTTCTTTAGCTAGTCAGAGCAGAAACAGCTGAAGAGGCTTTATTTGGGAAATTCTGGATACTACCAGCCCTCATATACAGTTGTTCAGATGCATTCATCTCCATGTGCAAACCTAAACAGACTTATTTTTCTTTCTTTTTTTTTTTTTTTTTTAAACAAAGCTTGTCATCAAAGAGAAGGCTATGTTTAGGTCAGAAAAATGTTTAGCTTCCGGCAATACAATTATTCTTCAGCTTTTAATGGTTATTTTCTATTCTGTCTCTTCGGTGCCTTAGAAATACTTCACAAAGCCAGGCTCCTGAGGTGCCAGGAGCAAACACTGGGAAGGGGTTCAGCAAGCAGGGCCTAAAATAACACTTAAATGTAGGTGCATAGTGAAGAGAGGATAAAGATGGTCATAGGTAGCAGCTGCACAAGGCAAAAGTACATTTCACAGTAATTGTAGTGGCCTACTTGTGTCGTCACAGGTTCAGTGCCATCCATGCTCTCTACTTTCTTCTGAGGCTCTGTTTCTCTATCAGTCTTTTGGCAATGATAGCAGATCTTCTTAGGACTAGGATGATTAAGAAAAGAATACTGAAAAATAGGAAAACACCTAATAAGATCACCAGGGGATTGGATAACCTGAATTTTACAAAAAGAACAAGCTTGTTCACTCTAGCAAAGAGAAGACTAAGAGGAATATTGAAAAATATTGATGATATAAATACCAGCAGGGGAAAAATACTATTGAAGCTAAACGACAACTCTGTCCATGAATAAACTTAGACTAGAAAGTAAAGGAAACTTTCTAATCATGAGAACAATGAGATTCTGGAACAATCTTCCTATAAATGTAGGAAGAGAACCATCCTGAAGTAAATTTAAGAGGATTTTGAAAAATTTCTAAAAGGGTCTATATGACACTGTTGAGTACTGGAATCTCACTTGAATTGCCTTATCTCCCAGCTAGCTTTCACTCTGGACTACATTCTTAAAAAGTGGGAGAGTTTTAGTGTTTTTATAATAACTGAAAGCATTTTTCTTAAACACTTGTTTACACACATATGCATCATCTCTTAGAAAAGGTGTCCTGGGAAACATTTTTATTAAAGTATCCATTCAACCCTTTTCATGTCCTCTGAGATATTTTCACAGGGTTTTTTAGTGGATAAGTGGGAGTTGCTCTGTTATACCAGTTGGAATTATTTCGGAGCCTGTACAAAATTCTACATTTTCTTCTAAAAAACAAGGACAAAATTTGCTCATTTGTACGGTCTTGCCCATCTAACACAGACTGAGTTCTTTTAACATGGGAACAGTGAACTAAGCTTGTGTAACTCTACGAAACAGTCATTCTCAATAATAGCAGTTTTCAGAAGCCTTATTCTTTACCTGCTTCTTGTTTTTCGGTGTAATTGGGACGAGCATTGTTTAAGCTTATCCACACATTCTAGTAAGATGTTATGTTCAGAAAATGAGTACTTCACTTTTAGACTGTACCCCTGTCTCCAGTCTGTTCCAGTGCATGACCATATTTTGTCTATCATTGTCACAGGGTTGCCCTTAATTATATTGATATATGTAAAAGACTAAAATGCTGCATCATATTTTGCTACTGTGCTTTCCCTTCCATTTACATTTCTTAAAATGCCTTGGAATTTTGTCACAGTGCCTTCATACATATGCATGACATGCTACTGCAGAAGACAGAACTCTTTATTTTTAGAACTTATGAAAAATGCATCCAAACTTCAAAGATGAATTAGAAATCAAGATTTCTGATTAGATATTTTGGGATTCCAATCACATGAGACCACTAGAACATAGACAATAAAAAGGGTGCTATTAATGTGTCTTTAGAGAGAGAAAATATCTTGCATAAATCCCAGTCTTCTAAGCATTTGGGAGACAGGAAATACAAAACATAAGCTAAAATGACAATTTCGCTGCCTACAGCTTGCAGCCTGTGATAGGTTCTTTCCTGCTACATCACTAAAGATGTGAAGCATCCTGAAATAATCTGTGTTCCATAAATCAGAATTCACTGAAACACAAGCAGAAACAAAACCTGACTTAGTGTCATGATTAAAAATTTCTGTAAGCATTATGTGCTGGCATAACTTTAAATTTTAGGATTGAATCACTTTATTAGTACATTTATAATAAATGCAACATTATTATCTACTCTTTGCTGGAAGTATTTGTTTTGTTAGCAGGTGAAAATCCACTAGCAGTTTCTGTAAAGTTGGAAATTTTTTATTAACTTTCAACTCTCAGAGATGTACAAATTTAAAGTCTTTACAAATGAATGACTTAAATTAGGAATTTAAAATATAAATCAAATGCTATACCCTACTGCTAATCTATGCTCTCTAAATTTTGTAGTATTTTGTATTGCAAATATTTCATCTGTTTTCTCAAAAATAAATTAAGAGATTCTGTTGTGAAACTTATAATGTTTACATGTTTATTGAATTGAAATAATGAGCTACCTAGAGCTAACAGTATAAAACAAAAAAATGACTGAACAGAAATTATTCTAAATTTTGAAATATAAGCATCTTGATATGAACAAATGGAAATGTCAGAACTACATACCCAAAGGTGTAATTTGCAAACAAATGTTAACACTTTTAGTCTTATTCTTGGTACCTTTAAGTCTTACATGTTATTTTCCTGTTTTCAAGGGAAAAATCTAAGATTGTTATATTTGTGAAGATTGTAAGATCTTTGAACAATGTCCAATGCCTACAGCTTGTGGAATTAATAAGCTTCACCAGCGATTCACCAGTTTGCTCTTCCAATGATTATGTAGTATGCCAGAGAAAGTCTCTCTTCTATGCTTAAAAACTGAACCAAGAAAAAAAAAAAAAAAAAAAAAAAAAAACAAACCTGCTGTGCAGTTTACAAGCTGTGCAGCAGAACAAAGATGTCAAAAGAGAATCTGCTCCCTTTTTTTTACCAAAAAAAAAATTTTCTTGGTTCAAAACTATCCTTCTTCATATTGGGCCACTTCATTAACAAATAATGTTTGCCTGCGCAGAGGTCTGCTCGTTTACAAAATCTACATATTAACGGTAGTATTTACTTAGTTCTCACTCACAGTTCTCATAGCTCCTCCCAAGACAAGGAAGGTGATTACTGCATACAAGAAGAATCCCATTTTTTACTACTTAGAGTGTATTCTTTTTAAATAGCAAAACATTTCAATCAGATCTACCCAAAACATAACAAATTTGGTACAATCTGCAGTTTGAGATGTGCTCAGAAAATATTATGTTCATGCATTCAAAACAAAAACTGTGATTATTATTGAGTGGCCAATGTGCAGATATTGAGTGGCCAATGTGGAGAGATTATTTTCAAACATTAACTCTTCCTTTTTCCTCTGCTTTATATCCCTGCCTTAATCAGTAAAAATAAAGCAAAACAAACAAACAATTCCACACCAGGCAATAAGAATGGGAAGCTTCATTTAAGGGAAGGGATGAGAGGCAGGAACGTACAAAAACACCCGTGTGGTTAGCCTTGAATATACCAGGCACTAGGTGGTGACCATTAAAATGACTTCAAAGCAATATGCAGTACATTACTATAGGATGGAAGAAGCAGTTATTCTAACATCAGAATTGAATTGGGTTGTTTAACTTCTCGGCTTCTTGAGGATTATAGCCATTTCAGTATAATTAAATGAAGATGAGTTGGATGACTATTACTTTCCCGTATTTAGAGGGCCTAACCATGATTCATACTTCGTGTATAAAGTATGGAACAGTAATGTAGTAGATCTTGGAATATGGCCAAGCACTGTTCCATATTTATAACGAAATACAGAGATTTACTATACTAGTTTAAACCTACATTTCATCTAGTTTAATATAGGTTAGTACCCATCCAATATAGTATGTAATGTCTGGCAGTATTTAGAACCAGATGCTTCAAACAGGCATGCAAGAAATCCTAAACCAGCTTGTTGTGGACTAATCTGTCACATGGGAAATTACTCCTAACCCTTTACTGCTGACAGTTTGATAAGTGCACAAAGGAATGAGACTTTGTGGCTTTCCAAGGGTGGTGAAGGTAGTTTCAGAGGAGAGGATTCAGCATGTGGGAGAAGACTTTTTAGGTCACATTGCAATTCAGTTCCCAAAGGGTACATCCAATATCTCTCTTGTTTACACAAAATACTTTTTTTTCTTCTCATGTTTCAAGAGAGAGAGGTCCTTGGTTGTGTATGCGTATGACATAATCGAAGAATCTTGTTAAAAGATAAACCCAAAAGAGTTTACAGAGATTTATATTAACAAAAGTTAAAAATTGTTCCTGGTATGTTCCCAAGACACAATTTTTCCTTTTACCTTTTCAGTGCTAGTTTCCATTACAAGTGGAATTGGTGGGCTCAAAATATAGACAACTAAATTCTGTGCAGCATCATTAGGCTACAGTACACAATGAGATTAACAGGTTTGCTGAAAAAACGGTCCTTTATTTTCTGTGCTTCTATAATGAATTTTCTTACAAAAATCTTTTAACAGTCCCATGTTCTAACAGGACAGCCATTTTAAATTAAAATTTCCATCACTCCTAAACAGTTGCAACTTAGAAAAAAGAGATGAAAAGAATTGGTTATTATTCAGTCCAGCTGTGCTAAATGAATAGATGTATTTGCTTCTGCTGAAGTATTGAGCAGCTGAAGTTATGTACTCTGCAAACTGAACCACTGCCTTAGCCGATCAGATAGACGCAGAGTATCAGGATCTATAAATACATTCTATCAAATATTTATTTTGCACTGTAATTAACATTTTTTGTTGCTTTTATTTTTGTTCTAAAAGGCCTGTCTCTGCATCAAGGGCTGTCTGAAGTCTGTCTGCTGTAATTGTGCTGACCCATTCCAGCATGTGTAGGTAGAACGAGTGCTGAAGAGGAGGCAAGTTTGCTAGTGAAGTTACACTGTCTTCTGAAATTGGGTAATGCAGGCTGACAAAAGCTGTATCTATTGGAATAACAGCATACCTTAGAAGTTTTACTGACATGTCTTGCACTGCAGAGATCTGTTGGCATAGCTATGGCATCAGTTAGATAAGCAAAACCGAAAAAAGAAAACAGAAGAAGGAAGGGACAGTTGATGAGAGGAAGGGGAGTTAAAAGTAAGGAAGGGTTTTGCTGCTTAGCAAGAGAATTATGAAGGTGTAGGAGGAGATGTTTCAAAGGCATGAATGATAGCTAAGTGTCTAAATTTCACTTGATGCTTATGAAAATCTCTTATTAATATTACACAGAGACTGAGGTAAGATAGAGGGGAAGAACAGAGAACAGGAGAGAGAATGTCTGGAGAAGGGATCTAAAGAGATAGGCTGAAGATGGTTAATGAAGCAGAGAAATGTGATTCTTGGGGTAGCATGAGTCACACACCAGGATAAGGAAAAGGAGAGCGAAAGAGCAGCCATGAGCAAAGGGAAGATAAGAGGCTAAAACCACCAGATAAGTAGAAGAAACTTAGTCTTCAAAAAAGGTACAAGTGCTTGATTTAAAAATAAACACATTAATGCAGGTTGTGCGAGGATATCGGGTGATGACAAGGAGAGTGTCTGTGTCTAGCCTCATCTGCACATAGACGCTGCTGCAGTGCATCCCAGGGTGCTGCTTGTGATTATCCAGACTGAAGGCCTGCTGCAACATGTCATGGCTTCCACTGAGGCTGCACATGTAGATGTCAGGTGTAAATGCAGCCCTAAATGCCTTTTAGGCTAATATGTATATTTCAACATAATTCACAACCTTTATAATTGACTAGATTCTCATTTCGTAGCCGGTATCACTTGCACATTTTGTCAGAGGATGGCTTGTTCCAAGAAGTGTGAGTAGGCTTCAACAGAAAGAAGCAAACTTCACCTACTGGACCACCCTTGCCTGTCAGAAAGAATTAAATATAGAAATAAATGTACCTGTCATGTTTCTAACCACTGCTCTAAATGCTAGGCAATAGTCACCCTTGGTAAGTAGGATATAGATACTCAAAACCCCAGTAGCCTTTATTTCCCTGCTGTCTTACAACTGGTTTTATAACAAGGTAAATTGTGTGCTGTTCTCTTCCATTGTAGACGAGGTTCAGAAACTACTGCTGCTAAGACTAAGATTAGCTGGAAAGTGGCTGTACTGTAAATCTAAAAGTTCTTGATTCAAGCATTGCAAAGGACTGAGTAAAATATGTAATGATCATATAAATAGAGGTTCTTGTTATGCTAAATAAAAAAGTAGAAGTATAAAGGCTTCAGGACTATCATTTGAGAGTTTGAGATTATAACTTCAGTGTTCTTGTGGCACAGCTTTAGGTATGTTCCCTCTGAAATGAGCTCTGACGAGAGGACTTAATGGTACAGTTCTCATCAGCTGCAGTGTCTCACCTCAAGGGTCCCCACTTTGAATCCAGTCGACTCAGTCAGCGGAAAAAGCTGCTGTGTTGAGCTATTCCCATGTCACAGGCAGCATGCATTTCTTCAAGTGCTGTGCCATCACAGCTTGCTTGGTGAGGTTGCACTAAGGGGCTACATCACTTCCCTGAGTTTTATTCCTTAAACTGTCCCCTGCTAATGCTAAACTCAAGGGACTGGAATGTGGGGTAAACAAATAGCTAGTGAAGCATGGTGCAGATTCCTGACCGAGCTTTAGTCAGGAATCTGCAAACATAAAGAATAAGACATGTTTGAGTGAGAGAGGTATAAAATACTTTGTGAATGCAAACCAACCAAAAAAGTGTCTTTACACAATTTTGACTGAAACTTCACCTTGTGAGTAGGCAAAGGCATCCCAGTGCTTCAGTCCCCCTTATCATTTCTGCTCCTTCTACTGAAGTTACAGTCCCCAATTTGTTCCCGTTAGCAACATGCACTGTCAGCCAGTGCTTGGCTGATACTGCAGTTCTTTGCTCTTTAGTATTTCCTCTACAAGAGCCGACAGTGTTTCAGAGAGATGACGCTCTCTACATCTTTGGAGACAGCCAGCTGCCACTATATTTTCTTCTCTCCCAATGGTATATTTTGGCAGTAGATTTCCTTTGCAGCTGTGACTACAATTTGCATTTGGAGACTATTGGTTTAGAAAGAGAAGGTATTTAACAGAGCTAACAATTATTGTTTTCAAATGGTTGGAAAGGTGATGAAAATTCCAGTCAGTGCTTGTGCTTGTGGATTAAAAACAAATATCACTCGTTGCCATAAATGCCGCTTCTGGCTCCTACTGTGACAGCTGTTAACTGCTGAAACACAGATGCCACGTTAGGCCAGGTTTCAATAGGAAGGGACTTTCAGTGGAGACTTACTTCTCAACCTGGCTCCAGGTTTTTTAAACTCTTCAAGGAAAGCTGGACCATGTGTGTGTGGGACAAGGAAGCTGCAGTTGTTCCTGACTTCTGAGGAGATGCCTTGGCTTTTTGTTCTTGAGGTGCTCTGTGAACTTAAAACTGTTGGTTTTGTAAAGGGCGGATGACAAGATGTGTTTTAAAAGAATTAGATAATACACTTTTCCATTCACAGAAACAGTCTTTTTTGTCTAGGTTTAAATAATTTTAAATCATCCTATTTGGTTTTGGCAGCAAAAATATGAACAGAATGAAGTTCAAAACTATGTTGTTTGGAGCTTTTATCTCTTTTTTTGCTAGCAATTAACAATAAACAAACAAGAATTACAGGCTTATCATTAAAGGTTTAATAGTTGCTGCTTGGTTTTAAATGACCTTGAAGTGGTATTCTTCTTTTCATCTTTCTTTTCTCTTTGTTAATGTACATTCCAGCAGGGCTAATTCCCCTTTTTTTTCTCCAAGGGCTTTGTTGTGAAGTGAAGGCAAAACTTTGACTTTCGTCTCTTCATATTTATGATAATCTTTTTCTTGTCACATTCTTAACATTTTACTGCATCCACTTTCATTCCATTGTGAATGTCCCTTGTGCTCTAAGTCCAATTTTCTGCTTTTACCTCACAGTGCTTAAACTATCCATTCTGTTCTGCTCTGTTTTCATCAAGAACCAGCCCTTAGCAACTAGATAACAGCCTGATACTGAATATTCCTTCTTTTCACACACTATAATACATCTTTTCTCTTCCAAAGAGATTTCTGGAGCTCATCAAATGCCCGTGCTACAGAACAATGCATCCATGTGCTTTCTCTCTAATATCTTTTCTCTTCACAGAACTTTGAAATGCTAACTTATTTATTACTCTCTTCTAAAGAGAAAGCAAACAATTTAATCAATCATGTTGAATTCTTTTGTGCTCCCTTTTTTATAATGTAGGTACAATCTCTGGAAAGCTCTTGGCTGCAAGTTTTTTAGGGAAAGCCAACGATTTATTTAATAATTAGTGCTACATTCATTGTAGAGGACCAAGCTTTTGCAGGTAATGCTGGCATTATCATTTGATTCCAGTCCTGTGTTTACATGCTTTCATGAAGACAAAACACCTATGCCACAAAGCAGAAACACATATACTAAAAGGGTCTTAAAGGTCATGCTAGCCTCCCTAAATCCTCCTTCTGTTTTGGCTTGGTATCCTCATCCTTTTCCAGAGCAATACACTTTGATTTACAGATTGCAGAGGGCAAAAAACAGCTACTAGAGGCTGGAAATGAAGTTAAAATTATCACTTGTCTGTCCTGGCCACTTACTCCCCTTGAGCACATGGAGCAGTGGAGAGCATGAACCTCTGTGTTATGTCGTCCTCCTTGTTGGCCAGGTTTACCAGCCAAGCAATGGTAGCACACGACCTTGGAGGGTGTGTAGTGTTAGTGCTGAAGCTCCCCAAGTGCAAGTTTGCTATGCCACACAGTGCTCAGCAGGCCACAGATCACATAATTGTAAAAATGATGCTGTTTTCAGCTAAAAGTTTCATAAAGATGCATAGTTGTACACCAGCTATGGTGACCTAAAAAAGTGGGAGCTGAACGCATAACTAATTGCCTTTGTTTTGTGTTCTGTGACAACAGATAATCTTATTTTCCTGTGTACATATGATCGGTAAGTTAGTTGTTTTAATTTTTAAGTGGATCATGGTTATAGGTTAGGGTTTGTGACCAGTACAATGGTTATAATGCCATAGCTGTATATAGAGCTTCGCAATAAACGAAGTAGGAGAGAAAAAAGAAAACCAACCAAACAAACAAAAAAATATTATTATCACATTGAAGCACTCAGGTAGACAACATGATCATCAAAGAAAATAAGATGTGAAACAGAACAGATTTTTTTAAAATTATATCAATAAGATGCCTATACAAAGTAAAACTCTTAGGTTCTCTCTGTTCATTTGCTCACTTAAAACTGCTTTTTTTCTGCATGAGAGTTAACTGTATAGCACTTAGTGTACACACAGCTCTTCTTCTGATTTCCCAGTTGGACAATTAGCTCAGTCAGCTAAATCTACAAGAAAACTTAGGGTGTGTGACAATGCGCTCTAAGGTGTTTAGCTGCTAGAGATCTAACTGCAATAGCAGTACCTGCTGCACTAAGTTAAAAACCAACATTCCTGTAACCATCTTGTAACCAATGAGGTGTTCAGAGCAGTCCAAGTTTAATTACCAGTAGCTTAAGTAAAATTTGCTCAAGTTGCCATCCACAAACTCGAGAAACTGATTTATCCTACTTAGAGGCTTTTGATGGACAGCACTTTCCCCCCAACAAGCACTGTGTCAATGGTTTAAAACAAAGAGCACTGTACTGGACAGAAGTAAGAAGCGCTGAGAACAAAACTGGGAAGGCCAGCTATAGCAATAAATCAGCCATGCCTATTAAGTAGGATTTCTGTCTCCCCAGGTTGTTTTGGCAATAGCACTAACCTTAGCTGCCCTCCTGCAGCGTAAGTGGCTAATGAGGCAGAATGGTCTATCAATCACTGCCTCAGCCAGGATGCTACTGCAGACTGTTGTCCAAATATAGGGTAGATCCATCCCTCAGTCTAAAAGGGCGTGATGCTCTGGGACTTTACCTGCCATCCTAGATGGAGCACTCGGGAGGACTGCTTTCAGAATTCAGCCTAGGCATCGCAGTTGGCCTCAGTCCACCGAGTTTTTTTCAAAGCTGTGCTGAACTTCCAGACGGAAGTGGGGAAGATTCATGACCCAGAAGGGTCCTACTATCAGACAGAGACACCAGACTGCTTTTGTCATCCTATTTATACAAGCAGAGCAAATCCAGGTTGTGGATTTGATTAGAGGATCCCTGATGCTGTGCATATAGATACCCCTACTTGCTACAACCTTGGGCTGTAATCATAGCTTCAGACCAAGCTTCCCATATAATATCCGGAAGATGTGAGTACATCAAAATGGGTTGCTCAGCAGCCAGCATGCTGAGTGAGAAGCTGCCTCATCAGCAAAGTATGCTAAAAACAGGAGTGACTCATAAATCCTGCTCCTCCTCTGAACTGTCTCCAGCCCCTTCTTCGAGGTGATGTTGGTGTCCTCTCCTGAAAGCAGACATGCAAGTCCTTTTTTTTCAAAAGCTGAACAGCGGTGACTCTTCCCTTTCAGAGAAGCACAAATGAATGGAGGCAGCAACATGGCAGTATGTAAAACTGAGTGATGGGAGAAGTCGCTCAATGAAGGTGACCTTTGGCTGAGGCCTGTCATCTATCCAACAGAATTCGAAGCCGCATCATGAGAGCTTTCTCTGGTCAAGAGGAGAGATGCGAACATGGCCACACCAAGCATTTCTGTGTGCAAAAAAATGGAAGTTTTAAATTAATGAAAATACCTAAATTACCCTTCTGTCCTTAACTTTATTTAACTAAAAAACATCCAAGTAGTTTGCTTTTTTCCTTTTGTTTTTTTTTTTTACTTCCTCATCTTTATTCTGAAGTCATTCTCTCTAGTATTGCTCATGCCTGAGTTGAATACAACTTGTTAAATTGTTCATCTACACAAATAATTGCAGAACAAGACTTGTACTAACAGCAGAAAGTAGTGCTTATACTTTATAAACTGTCTCAGTTTACGGTTATGAGTTGTTAAAATAATTTCAGATATGTATAAGGCCATCTTTTAAAAAGATGGCTTTCCAAAACACTGTAGGGAATGCATGATTATTAATCTCAAATTAGGATCTTTTTTTTTCTTTTCAGTAGAAAAATGTTACAAGTTAGAAATTAATTGTCATGTAATTGATTGATAATTTTCCCTCCTGCTGTGTGCAGAAAGCTATTGGATGATGGCATATCATTCTCAACAGGAGGAAAAAGTACCAGTCATTATGGGACAATTAGTTCCAATTTCCACTATTTTTCTTCCGTGAGCTGATAAGATTGCCTTCAAAATGTAAGTGCAGTAATTAACCATAAATATCAAGTAACTTCTTAAAAATTATTTTTAATGTAAAAAAACAAATCTAAATGCAGATGCTTCTTGTGCCCCCATGCTCTTCTTTCCTGGATTGGTGACATTCATGGAACAGTAATTTTCACGTAGCTGCAATTAACAGAACCTGTCACAGTCAATCAGCTTACATTCATGGTTTTGCAGCATTGTTCCTGATTACAGAGCTGATATGATATGGCTGAAGAAAACCCTGAAAAATCTTTTCATCAACATCATAATTTTTGAAATTTGTGTATTTCCCCACAAACCCACCATCTGTTTACAAGAAAATTATTGGACTCAAACTGTTGTTGTTTGCTTTTTTTGACAGTGAAATCATAATACTTGGTTAGTCACCTTATAACAAGCATAGTAGCATATAATTAATGCACGTGTGGGAGGAATTTACCTATGATGTATATTTACAGAAAGATATATTTGTGTAAACACAGGTACTTTACATGTATCTGATTGATATCTGTGTAATGAACTACTGAGACTTTAAAATGCAGCTACCTGAAAAGTCTGAATCTTTTATTGCACATGATTTTGCAAAGCTTGATCTACAAAATTCACTTACATGTGAGTATGTTTCCCATTAGAACACTTGGATGACACATCTTAAAGCTTTAATGCCAAAACCAACTGTTTACATTTTTCTAAATGCCAGACATGTAATTTTATCTTAGGATCTGAAAAACTAGCTGACCTGTTTTGTTCTCCCACCTAGCACCAAGTTGTGCAGCCCAAATTTCATGTGCTTGGCTACAAGGATATAATCCCATGCCTTCAGCTGTAAATGTAATATGCAGTAGGTTGTCACAGATGTAATCAACTGGTCTTTGAAATTTAGTTGTCATTACGTTCATGATGCAGGGAAGGAATGCAACCTTATTGTGTTCTCATTGTTTTCTTAGCTTTTTTGATACTGCAGATGTAACAAGGAAAAAAACACTCAATGGTGAAGCTGGAATTCATTAAATTCAGCATATATGAATGAATATACATAGAGAACAGATCTTTTTAAGAAAGAAGGTGCCATTTTTATATAGTCACTTGTCAGAATAGAATCACACTCTGAAATGCCAATTATTTCACAACCTAATTCCAAGATTTAACTAATCTGCAAGGCAGCACTGAGTTGCACGTCTTGGCCCCCCAGATTTGGTTCCTTAGTGCACATACCATTCTGCTTGTTCCTATTTAATTTTGCTACCCCCGTGGTTACTGAGTGCAGAAATTGGGACACATAGGAAATCTCAACAGAAGGAAAATTCAAAGGGGAAATAGTGAATTTTGAGCTATGACCTACAGTTACCAAAACAAGAATATTAATAGCATTTCTCCATACTATTTTACAATTTATGTTGCGTTGTTCCTTATGAATTTTACCACATCATAGTTAATCTCTATGGTGCTTTACTAGTTTATAGGCTTTATTAGAGCCATTGATTGGACAGGAGCCAAATATGTGAATATAAATTGATTTTATGCAATGTACATAACAAGGAATTTATTGATATAAAGGGCTTCATTATTTGTAAGATTACTCTAAAATTATTTGGCACAGCAAGAATTCTCTATGGACTGTGTTAGAATTTCATGCTTAAATGCAGTTAACACTAATTCTTATATGAATTCTTTTGTCTTACGCTACTGTATAAAGGAAGTCTGGAAGTAAATACCAAGGGAGTAGAAATGCAGATTACAGCTTCAGGAAACAAGACGCAATCATGAAAGATAACAGAATGATCATGTGCGAGGAAATTACTGTAGTTTCTTTCCTTCCCTTATTCCTATTCATATCTAGTTATTATCAAGGACCTCAGTCGTTTTGAAGCAGCATTTGCAGTAGTAGAGGAAGACAGAGGGGTTAAGTAAGAACATGGTCAGGAGGAACTCACCACTCTTGACTTCTGAAATGTTCCTTGCTCTTGATTTTCATGTTTCTCTGTCAGCTGCTATGACGACTCTGGCTCCTGTGTGCTCTTCTGCATTGCAGAAGTTTGAAGTGCAGTCAAAAAATTATGGCTTTTGTCTGGAAAGAAAATATTGTTGGATTCACTCTTTCATTTAAATTAACGGTCTTGCAAAAAACTTCAGAAATGAGTCTGAAAATGCCATTTTGCATGGCTTAGTCCTGCAAAATATACAGTGATTACTGTTCATAGATTACATATCAGACTGAGGTTCTTTCTGAAAATGCAAGACAAAGTTTCTCTTTCACAGACTCTGTAATGTACAATATTTTGGAACCCTGTGTGTTGAACAATTCTGCCATGTTTAATAATGGGTGACCAAGATGCTGAAAGAGAAACATGTAGATTGTGCCACATACTGAGGAATTTGTCTTTCTCCAGTGTTCACAGTGTCCATATCCCTCCTAAAATATTCAGATAGTTTGTTCTCCCATGGGCAGGTAATTTTTTGTGACATTCTATGGTTAGCTTTGAAATGTGCTTAGAGATGAAATCGTATGCTGTAATGATTTCAATTAAATCAAATGTGTTTATCGTGACAGAGAAATGTGAAGCATTCTGTGCTTATTCTACATATATTCTATGTTTGTTACACATACAGTGAATTAAAAAAGTGAAATAGGTGAAGAAGAGTACACAAGGATTGGATTTTATTTGGATATAACTCAGATGATAGGTTTTCAGTATGAATATTAGACTGTAAATCTTACAATATTTCATTTTCTCCTGACTTTTCAGATGCTTATTATTGTTTCTTTCTCTGACTACTAGAGAAGGACCCAGCTGAAATCCATAACTAATGTACACAAAACTTCTGGATAGCTGCAATGCCAGAAGCACTTAAAACAGGAACTAAATAGATGTCCCAGGAGAGAAGCAAATTGGCCATCAAGTTAGTTTCTTTCAGATGTTTCTTCTAAAAATATTTGTTCCCATTTTAAGTAAATTCTGGAGACTCATACTGAGCTCGTGTCTGATAATAGGAAGATTTGTTGCCTGGTCCAGGACTGTGCTGTAGACAATTCAGTCTGACTAGCTGTTGGCTCCCAAAACTAACAGTTTTGACTAACAGTCAAAAAATACATCTGCCAAACTCTCCTCTCTGCTACCTTGCAGTTGCAGCACTTCTGCCTGACTTGGTATGTGACTCCTTTCCTACCCTAACACTTGCTTAAACTTGGGCACAGACATGCCCCCCTCCCTGTATGTGGGGTCGTCATCCCTCATGACTCACCATCTCTTGGTCCTCTTCCTATCTACAACACCGTGTTCATCCATCCTGCTCCAGGACCAGTGATAGTTGTTTTGACAGGACAGAGTGGCATAGTCCTTTCTAAAACTGAACAATAACATAGCCGTGGGCTTTTGGGGAGAGATTTAGGTGCTTTATCTTGTTCGTTCAGTCAAGCCAATGACTCTATTGATGTGGTATTAGTAGGAACCATTGCGAAACAGTTTTAAAGAGCTCATGCACAGCTGGGATTTAGAAAGCATCAACTGAATTGGTGTTTCATATATGGCAGTAGGAGAAATGTCCCTGCTCCACTAAAAGAGGCAAAGGGGTGATTCTGTGGGGTTTTGCTCAGACATTTCTTGTGCATCAGTAGCAGCACAGGCAGGACACCTGAATTCCTCCACCAAGGTTCTTAATCTGAACTTTTTTCCCCATGAAATGTTGGGCCTTTCATGTATCTTGTCTAAAGCACTACTAAGTCTGGATTGCATTGTAAGCCTTTGTGGTAGTGGTGAAAAGACGGTTTTGATATGACATCTTTACCGTGACCTTCCTTTCTTCTGAAAATGTAGTTACAGACCCATCTTTATAAAAAGCCAAGAAAGTCTCTTTTCTGAACTTGTCTTTTAAAATGAATGTCCATTACTGAAGCTAGAAAGACAGTGTATTTCATTAACAGGAAGATGAATGAGTAAAAAATGTATTATTAACATGCCAGAATACTTAAATCTAGGAAGAGATAGTTTATTGTAGATATCTTTAGACATTCTGATAATGTTCCCATCTTCTTAATGATGAATTAATTTCATTAAAAACAGTCTAATGGGATAGAGTAAATTTTCAATGCAGTGTCAAACCTTTCTCTGGTAACACTGCATACTTACCATGGACATATCAGCACTGAAAGCTAGTAGTTTTTTTTCTCTTTCAGTGCACAGGAGTTGTAAATAAAAATAACAGAGGAACACAGCTGATGTTAGCATGCGATTTTTTTTTTTCTTCCTTGGATAAGTTTTGTGATTACATTCCAAGCTGGAAGTAAACATCTTGGGGGGAAGAAAAAAAAACAAAAAAGGCTCAGGTGAACATGTTGGGATGCTGAAAAGATAAGCTGTCCAGGAAATACCATTTAATGGCCTAGATCCCAATTTACAACTTTGCATGCTTGTTGAGGTACAGTGACCAGTTCTATTACAATAACAGCATTAAACATTGAAAAAGTGCTGACAATTACTCCTGAAAACCTTTACAGTTAGTCATAGTAATACTATATTTGTATGTTTTCAATAATTTAATTGATTTTAATTTTTAGTGTGACAGAAAAAAGATTGAGAGGCAGCAGGGCAAAAGGACACTTTCCAGTAAATTTCTCATTGGGAGGGGATAATCGGTCAGCATGGGATGTCTGACTTATTCGCTGTCTCACTTCACCCAGTTTGTATTGAGCAGGTAAGAGGAGGAGTGAGAAAAAATAAGTCACCAGTTTTGTTTCCATGGGATTAAGTGTTCAATAGGTCCTTCATGGGCTGCTATGGTATACCCTCTGTAATTTAACCGCATAGAAACCATACAAATTTGCTTTGTTGCCCTTTGGGCCTTTTTTTATTTGTTTGTTTTGCTTTTCAATTGTATCTTAAGTCTCTTAATGATTTTCCAGAAAATTATAAAACTGCTCTGAGCTTGTTGTCATTCCAAATCTTGAAGATCCCCTTTTCATGTGAATCACTGTGAGCATCCCGCATCTCTGTCATAAATTTTCTCACTATTCGGTACATTTTGCAAAAACAATGTAAAATAAGCAAAAATTTCCCATGAGATTAGTCCCCCGAGGTTGTTCACATCTTACTTTGGATATGTCTGAATATTTGCAAAGAGAGTCTGTTGCCCCTGGAATACATTCTTTCAGCTCTGATTTCCAGAGGCTACTCCATGCTCTGTAATCATCTGTGTTTGAAGTCTTACTCCTCTTCTTCACTCCTCTTTCAAGAGTAGTTTCTACTTTTCTACTCTCTTAAGAGGTGCATTCCAACAGGACTCTCAGCGTCAGGATCCGTACCAACATTCTAGGGCAGTCAGACAATACTTTGTACCTCCGTAAGGAAACATCTTGCTTCTTGCTGATCTCCATGGTGCATTTGTATCTTATTCAGATGCTTCCTTTTCAGAGGAAATTATGTAGAAATTATGTAGAAGTTTGAGCAGATGCTCATTTTTGTCAGAGTTTTTCTTGCATAGGGAACAGTCTAAGTCCCTAGCCTCCTCAAGGGTTCAAATCATCACGTCTTGGTTTTCAGTGAACACTTGACTACTTCTGTATCGAGGCAACAAGCATTACTTTGACGTATTCCATGTATTTGTTCATTGTTTTGTTTTACATCTGTCTTATAATGATTGTATGGCAATAGTATGGATGGGTAGTGGTGTACCAAAGAACTGACATGCTCAGGGAATACAGTCTATTCTGTGTTTTATAGAAGCATGTAAATGAAATTGTACTTTTATTTATGACTACAAATGTACTCTTGTGCACATGCAACATGTAGTGTTTCATGCGTAGCAGTATAATCATTGTAGTGAACACTGAACTGGAAATCATAATTGAATTCTATGACATTTCATTTTTTAACCTATAAGAAATTTTTGCTTGCAAGTGCCATTTCATAAATGGCAGATAATCTGCTAGTATTTTGTAGATCTTTACCTTTAGCAATGCAGTGCCGCATTAAAGTAACCCCGTTTTTTTTTTTAAAAGGCCAATTTAAATCTAATTATTCAGTACTCTGCAGTCTCTAATAATACCACGGTGTTTTTACCATTATTGTGGAAAGCTTCAGCTTTACAATAATAGAAGCCGTCAGCTGTTATCTTTATAAGCGAGTGGGCATGTGCTCTTTAGAAAATTCTTTACTGCAGAAAGCTTTTTCAGAGACAAGATTCTTTTTCAGCCCCTTCACACCTATTTAAAATATCAGGACAGTGTCATTGGCGTGTAAAGGTCGAAGGCTCTGTAGCAAGTCTCAAAGCATTTGTGCATGCCTCATTAGATGTAGTGACCTCTAACTGCACTAAGAATCTACAGAGGATTGTTCCTGGAGTTCAGAGAAATACTCTGTATTGTTATTTTTTTCCTTCTTTTAAATAAATTGAAAGTGTAATGCTTCAAATTTGTTCTCCTAATGTATTTTCAAAATATAGCTCCAAAACTGGAAGCAAATAAATTACATTTGCCTTAATTTTTAATTAGCTGAAAGTCATCACTGCAAATTGTGTCTTCCATTACAAAATAAAATAGTCAACTGCCAGGCCTGAAATAATTAAGCAATATATTATAATTAAGCAATTTAATTTTTATTTAATTATGATATATCATACGACTTTTCTTCTGGTTTAACTGACATTCATTGACGAAATGCTACAATATATAACAGCACTGATGTTTACAGCTGATGGCTCTGCATACTGTGCTTCATAGTGTTTGGCATTCATCAGAGCATATGGAAAAAGTCTTCTAGTCTGGAATAGCTGGCACGTTGTTTCATACTACCTAAATTATGTCCTACATGTTTTTCACAGTTGTTATTTTGGGAGGCAAGTGGGGAAATCTTCGCAGGTGTCGGACTTGAGCCAAGGTTCATGGATATTAACTGGAATACTTCCCATCAGCTTTGGTCTGCTTTAGATAGTGAACTGCTCACATGTTGTTACAGGCAAATAGATAAGACTGCATGCTTATGAAATATTTATGGAGCTGTATCATATCCATATTCTGTGTCAACATCAACATGATTTTATATTAGGCTAGAGACTGTGAGGGCAAAGGCAGAAGTGATGGGCGGGCAGGGAATACCGCTTCATTCAGTGCTGCATCAATGAAATTGTTGCAAAATAGCCACCAAATTGCTTCTTCAGAACAAGGCCAGCCTCCTATTTAGTTAAAATCTTTTTCACTGGATGACAGTATTGGAGAATGGCTTCCATGCCAGACTACACTTGTGTGCAAACCCTTGTTTAATGACAAGAGTGGTGAGGGTGATTTCGAAGGGTTCATTCTGCCTGCAGTCAGGTCTGCGCCTGTAGGGCTTTGTGGCTGTGGGCTCAGAGAAGCAAAGTTGAAGGACAAAAAGCCAATTCTCATCTTGATTTACTGATTTGAGCACTCGGCAACATCCATGAAAACAGTCACGTAAGACAGGAAAGCTCATGATTCATCATATTGCGTGCAGTCAGATGCTCTTATGCCCCTTTAATTTTGATGTGTTGCCTGGTTTTCCTGGGGTGATGTTTAAATTTCTCAGCAAAAGGTCAAAGGACAAATGTCTTTTAGGGCTGAGAACAATTGTACACTGAGAGCAATAATGAACATTTGTTGTCTCTCAAACCCTTTCTCCCTCTGGTTTTCTGAAGAAAAACAGAATGATTATTCAGATCAGTGATATTTAGGATGTGACAGAAAATCAGAACAATGTGCTCAAAACCAATATAAACATTTCCGCCAACCTTCATGTGATACTGAAATTGCTTTGTGCGTGTCATCTCACCTTTTCCCCCACTGGCTCAAAATTCTTTGCTTTGTAACATATGCTCAAGTAAAGGTTTTGCAAAATGCCCGTTAAACAACATTAAATTAAAACTATACTGATGTGGGATTATGCTTGTGACAGCCTCTCAGATATTTCAATATGGCTGCATTTAGATACCCTACAGATGTCATAGCTTCATGAATACACCAATGAGACATCTGAATAATTTAAGAGAATATTGTCAGTAGCAAATGTCACACAAAATAACTGGAAGGAAAATTGCCTTCAATAAGTGGAGATAAAAATGGATGCAAATCAAGTTCTGTTTAATATACAACTTGCTTAAATAGGAAACAATAGGTTATTACTTTGACAGGAAATCTTGAAGTGTTTTTATTATATCCTGATCACTTCATTTATTTTATATAGAGACTTTGGCTATGATCCGCACCTCTGTAACTCTCATAGAAAAATAATTCTGTAAATACTCTGTGAAATTTGCACATAGGGAGCAGTTATTACACAATTTGCTTATACTTTCAAAACTGAAGAGCAAAACATAAATCTGCATGAGAGTTTTACAGGAATTTTGAGGTTTCAAATTCAACACTTCAAAATGCAGCACCATTGGAGAAGAACTCTAAGCAATAAAACTATTCGGGCTGAAATTAACCCTGCAAAAGACTTCTCTCTCTTGTCTAATAAATATTTTATGAAGAGCATGAAGCAATGTGCTGATGCAGTCGTATTTACCCAGTAAGCGTGAGCACCTAGTGATATTCTGCCTATTTAGTCTTTTCTTGATGAGAGATGCATTTCAGTGATCTAAACATTATCTTCTGGGTTTTTATTGTTTTTCTTTTTTTATTCCAACAGCTTACCCAGGGGTTAAAATGGTGAGTGAAAGTCATCATGAGGCCCTGGCAGCACCACCAGCTACCACAGTAGCAGCAGCCCCTCCAAGTAATGTTACCGAGCCAGCCAGTCCCGGAGGAGGGGGAGGAAAAGAAGATGCGTTTTCTAAGTTAAAAGAGAAGTTCATGAATGAACTGAACAAAATTCCACGTAAGTAAAACTTGGTTGAGTAAAAAGCTTCTGTTGACAGTAGATTTAACTTAACGTTTTCTTCTTTGCCATTTATTTAGACAGCATACTAAATGTTTTCTAGCAAAACTAGAAAAATTAGAAGATAAACCTGGTTTAGTAAGCTCCTCAAAATTAATAGCAGTAGAAAAAATAGGGTTAAATTCATATGTAATTTGAGTCTATTCTTGATATGTCATATTGTCTTGGTAATTTTTACTAATTAATTATTGCTGAATCATCAAAACTGGAATGGGAGAACTTCACAGTGGCCATGGGACCAATAAGCAAAATGTTTCCTAACACTTAGTGTTTCATCTTTATGACAAGTGTATGTGAGCATATTACCTTAAAGCAAAATTTGACCAAAACTCATAAATATTGAAAAAATAAGGAAACTGTGTATCTTTGGGGATTAGAAAATGTAGAGAAAGTGGGAGAATGGCTTTTTAAAAAGGAAGTAGCTCTAATACATCAGTAATGTATGAAGATAGCCATGCTTTTCCCACTCATTAATTCTGTTAGATCAGGCATTGAATGTTGTTTGCATGAGTTCCTGTACCTATGCACAATACTTTAAAAGCACCAATATATATTCCTGTGAAGCCAATACGGTTAAAGTCAGCAGGGTTCTTTCGGTCTGTGGTAGAAAGTATTGATTGAGGCCTCAATTTGTACACATTTCTAAAAAAAATGTAAGCATTAGTCTTTTGCTGTGGTTTATGGTAGCATTAGGGGTCTTGAACCTCTCTGGCATCTTTTAGTATGCATGCACTGGTGTTAAATATACAACGAATTCAACATTGTCAATGTAGTTTCATATAATAAAGAAAAAATCCTTTTTGTTACTGACAGAAAAATTACCTAATGATACGAGCAGATAATTTTGGCACTTTTGCAGACATGAAGGTGAAGGCTCTGTGTGGATGTGTGTTTTAATAGCAGGCATTAGACAGTCATTCAATCTTTAATAATTTTTACTTCAGAAAAATAAGTAAATGTAAAATATTTTCAGGGCAATATTTTAACATATGTAAGAGTTTTCATTTTTAGAAGGTTATCATTTGTATAAAGAAACGTTGAATGACTGATAAAGACAGATAACAAATTAGAATATTAATAGATTTTTTTATCTCTGAAATGAGTCTTGGCAATCTGACAGATGCAGTTTTTGCAAAATTGATAGCAAACAGCTTTGCTCTGTCACTCGAAATTCTCACTTGCAAGAACAGACGTGTTACAGTGGTAAGAAGTCCATATGTCATTAGTTCAGTAATCTGCACAGTCCACTGCAGGCCATACTGGAATGAAGTTGCCTGATGATATCATGGGAAAAACAAAAGTACAAGAAAAAAGAAGAGGAAAAAGAAAAGACAAGATATTGAGAGTGAAACAGTCATCATTTAAAATATTTGTCTTTTAATTTTTATCTCATCATGCTATGTGAGGTCGATGACACTTTTATGTAGATATTATTTTATTTTTAAACTTTGATTTTAAAATAGCAAAGGTGTGAATTGTTTCCAGTATGAGGATCTCTGTAATTGGTAGGTCTAGGAAAAGGTCTATAGATAGAGAGGAACTTTGAGTGCACTGCTGCATACATTTAAAACAACAATGAAAACAAGTGGAAAGTCTGATCTGGAGAATCTTTCCAGATCAGACTGAATAAAACTTTTTTTTTCTCTTTATGAAAAAAAGACAAAAACCTACAGTATGAAGGTGCTTACTGAGAAAAGTCTACTAGGCCATAAGACAAGTCTTATTTATTATGAAATACATTCTAGTATCTATAAAATATGGTACCAGATGCTTATAGTAAGACCAGAACATATTGCCCACATTTTAGAAATCTGGACTTTTATCCAAGATAATGCAGCAATTTTGTGATGGAGTGGAGAAGTGAACCTGGGGTAGTCACAAATCCCATGCCAACTGTCTGCTCTCCTTCTAGAGGCTGCAGGTGTGTTTCTATCTTGAAAGCATTTCCATCAGATACTGGGACAGTTTAACATGACATTCTGCTGCATATACATGTATATATATATTTTTTAAAATTCTGCCATTTCAAGAAGAAAGTTGAATGTTCATTTTGCTACAAAGGGGCAAAGGGTTTGGGTGTGGGTTTTTTGAAATATTTAAATATGAAGTAGTGCCATTGACATGCTGGAGTATTTTATATCCCAAGTAACTTCTGTTTTCCCCATTTTTCTCAGTAACAAATCTTACGTGAATTGACTGTAATTGGCAGGTCTAGATGTGTTTATAAACTAACATTTATAAACTAACACAAAGAGATCATCAAATAAGTTTAAGTAGGCTGTGTCCAAAATATTGGGGGCAGGAGGGGAGACGAGACCTAATTTCCTTGTCAGAAGATTTTAGCATTTCCTTACTATTAGTTTGTTTCATGTCAGCAGGGAGTTGTCAGCGAGGTGTTGTTAGCCTCTTACAAAGCCGAGGATTTAATTGTGGTAGAAAAGTTGTCAGACCTTACCTCTTACAGCTGATTGCAATTTTTTTGTGAATCTCTCTTAAAACACAGCAGAATGTAAATTTGTTCCAACCAAATCTTTTTTTATAGCGCCTGCCCGGGAATTTATTGCTGTGTGAGAGAGAAAAAATGTGGTGAAAGGGCCCCATTGGGGCAGCACAGTTAATTGGGTCTAAGAACACTTCCAAGACCATAGACCAGGTTTTTCCTCTGGTGGATTCAAACTGAAGACCTGACGCTGAGTCTTACACATGGCAGAAGAATGCCATACTCAGCAAGTTCTCTAATCTTTGCAGATCAGAGACAAGCCTGTTTTCTAGTTCACGTACTTTCTCATTTAAAACTTCCAAAGGTCTCGTGTTCATCCTCACGTGACAGGGAAGGCTTTGAAAGCTCAGTAGTTGCTGTGAGAGGATTTATTTGTCAGTGCTCTGTTGTCTATGTGCAAGAGAAAAATAATTAAATGTTTTAGTCGCCTCTGCCTAAGCTGTCTGCAGATGGAAAATAAACCATCATGATTTAATGGATGTATAATAGGGTAGAATGTACCCATATTGTGAAAAAGCTCACCTGCAATCAACCTGGTTTGAGTGGTAAAAAGGCCAGGCCATAGTAAGGGCTAATTTATATATAGTCTCTTCTTTCTGTTTTTCCAGAGAAATTACGTAACATCAAGTCCTGCTTATATTAAAAAAAAAAACCAAAAACCACATTTGACTCATGTAATACATGGTGACAAAAATAAAGGTACAGCAAAATACACCCAACTGAATAAATACTATTCCTTCCATGTGGCTTATAATAGAACAGTCATCTTTTTTGCAGAACAGATAGGAGTCAGAAGTTAAATAGTCTAGACATACCTAACTAACTAAAAACGTCAGGATTCCCGTTAAGGTTTCACTTTGCAAAACTACAAGATAGGGTCTGTGTGATTTCAATTACACCAGAGAAGTCTTATTTTGTCAAAAATGGATTAATTTAATAGAATGAGGAAAAAAAAATTACAAGAGAGGGCCCATTTGTATTAGTATACGTTTAATTCAAGAGCAGTGATGCACTAAGTAAACCCGGTTAAAATTTTGATTGATACAAGCAGAAATTCTGGTTTTTTCATTGATTTCTATCTATTTAAAGTAGAACATACTCCACATTTTGTGGCAGTAGAGTGTAGACTTCCAAAACTACATAAATCATTCAGAGTGGCGATGTCCTAACATATATTTCACTCTGGATAAAGCAAGTGGATTTGCTTTATTCCAATGAGTCATACAGTTAAAGTGCAAAAATCCTGTAAGGTTACCAAGGCATAACTGTGAAGAATTTTTTTCTCCGTTATGTAAATCCGTGCATTTTGGTTGTGAGTGGCTGATTTGCATAATCACAGTACAGTTGTTTTTCCATAACTGCACTGTGCATAAAAGTCACTCTATCTTAATTGGTTCTTATACTTTCTATCCCAATTTATCTTTAATCTGTAGAATTTCTAAGCAGTGTACCAGGAGAAAAAAGGCACCATCTCTGCTTTTACACTTTGCGTTTTAAACACGGTAATTTCAACACCTGAAAATGGGAGTAAACCAAAGCAGATAAACATTGATTCCTTCCTTCCTCCCTCTCAATGCTGTTCCATTTGGGCCTTTGTCTACAGGCTAGGAAAATATTTGCCATACATTTACAGTAAGTGAGTTCTAGCAAGACTGTGGGAATGCAAGATAGCAACAGCTTTTGGGCGCAAGCTTTAAATGTCAAGATACTGATACAAACTGTGCACAGATAAAACCTAACATCAATCAGCAATAGTTTAATTAATAAGCATCTTTGTAAAATCAAAGTGATCTTGATGTATTTCCTGTATGAATAGGAGACCTTGTTTTGTCAGCAAGGTAAATAAAACAGTAAAAATCCAATAAAATTCCAGCTTACATCTGCCTGAATAATGATACACTGTTAATGTTTCTCATATAATCTTGAATAGCTGTAATAGCTGAATGCATTGAACCCAGGATACTATCATTACCTCTTTAATAGGAAGTTACTGTGTATTTATGATGCTCTTTGCTATCTTACATTGTACTTGGATGAAAAGTTACATTTCTATACCAGCCTTATTCTGAAATGTTTGTCTGCCTTGCAGCTCCATTTGGCCTCAGTACCTGCTGCTCAAAACCCCTAAATTTGATTCATCATGTACAACTGACTCATAATCCCCCAAAACAGGAGCTCAAAACTCTGTGATTATTGAGGCTAAAACCTGATGTTCTGTGCAGACTTGTTTCACATTCTGTTTGTAGATATTCAGAGGAAGGTTTCTTTCCCTCTCCTTGGGTTAGTGAATAACTCTAAAAACAAAAAGGGACTGGCGACTGTAGAGGAAACTGTAATAAATATGTAAAAATAACTGTAAGACTCAGGTCTGGGTTAATTCTAAATAATAGCTTAGTAAGCTGAAGTACAGAGTTGTAGATATATTTGAGTAAATTAGCAAATAAGATAATTCAGAATTTATATGTCTAGCCATTTGAGTTAGTTTCAGCATTCAGCAGTCATCCTAGGCACACCTCATTGTTTCTTTCTCCCTGCTGGTCTCTGCTGTTCTGCCCTTCTGCCTTTCTTGATTGACCAGCTGAAGTTGTACTAAGAGTTCTTATTACCCTCTATAAATGACAGTGAAGTTAGTTTCTTAATTTTTAATTCTTATTTGGCATCGATTATCAATGAGAAATTATTTAATTTTGTCTCTTATTAGAAAATTGAGGATCTTGTGCATGGGGTGTTTCTGAAACTTAATTTTGATGGAGCTGCCAGCTTGATCATTTGCAGAAAATAAATTCAGGCTGTTCATTTCACTGCTTCTCCTAATGGTTACTGCAGTACAGGTGTCAGTGGCACAGAGAGGAGAGGGCACATTCTTTTGTAAGTTCAGAAAAAAAGAAGCAAAATGCTGATAATAGAGTGATTTCAGATTTCAAAACTGGATTAATAGAGAGAGACAAATACCATAAAATCAGGATTAAGTTCTCAGCAATAGCTGTTGTTTATATTTCCATGGCACATACCAATGTTAGTCATTACCTAAGGTCTTCTTAGGTTAGCCAGAAAAAAATTGAGTTTCTGCTTCAGAGACCTTCCTGTCTAAATATAAAGCAAGTAATAGCTGCCTGCCTGCAGAAAACTAGGAATATTTATATGTATGTTCATATCCATATATGTATGTACACACATATATTTGTCAATACAATAAGCCATGATCAGTTTAGGAGCACTCTGACACTGGCCAACTCTATTTATATATCCTGGCAAAGAGGACTTGTAAGGAGAGAGTTAGAGGAGAATAAAGCAAGAAGTTTATTGGTGTTCAGGAAACTCTGAAGAACAGTGCTGGAGGAAGTAAGAAGGCATAAATTCAAGTCTTCTTGTTTTCCTTCCTATCATCAAATCATTGGCAGTTGCTTACGCCAAGCAAATAAATGCAGCTTTACACTGGGGAAGAAAAAGGGGAAATCAGAAATAAATGTTTATTTTGGAACATAGAACAAGTACAAGAAAGAGCTATTACAGTACAATAATAGAGGAGGGAAAAAAATCATTATTTCTAAATATAGCAATTTAAATGCAAATCTCAGATTACTTTGTTTTCTCCCTGAACCCCTGAGTCCTATAGTTCAGTGATTATATGAGAACTTCAGCATATTGTTTTTTCCATTAAATAAAAGTTTCTAGTATCACCTGTTGTAGGTAGGGAAAAGCTTGAAAATACTGCCCACACACATCTAGAAGACACAAAAATTGTGAGACAAAAACAAGTCAACTCTGTTATTTTATAAACTCACAATATGAAAATACCTTCATTATTTTTAGGAGTCCAGCACATTTTGAATGCTTGAAATTAGGAGTCCTGAAAATATAAATCCAAAGTATCTAAATAGATACTGAGTGGTGGAAGAATGGAATTGAAAAACTCATGAGGCAGAACGTGGATGAAAATCCTTGTCTGGAAGGAATAGCGTGTGGTCTGAGATCCTACTGAATTACACTCTGCTGATATTTTAATGATTGATTCTGTCACAAAGAACAGTTTTACAATCTGTGTGTTATTTTCATATGCCTTCTGATAGGCTCCTCTTAACATGTCCTGGTGCTTAAACTTTTGAATCCGTGGCAGCTGCCAGTTTGATCCCCATACGGGACTGAGCTGGGAACCTCAGGCTGTTAGAAGTACGAGCTGCTGTAGCATGACCCAAAAGTGCTGCTGCAGACCGTAGCTGGGTCCAGCACCGGCAAGCACACATGCTTGCCAGGAGGCTCCACACCTCCTGCAATCAAAGCAAGCTCAACCCACTCGTCTGATGCACTTAGGTCTGAGGGAGGACCCTATTCCTATGCTGGCCATTATCTTGGCTCCTTCGACAAGCCAAGGAGGAAGGGAGAAATCAGCAGAGCAGGCTGTTACAACTCAAACCAGAGCACCAGCTGCAGCACCTGCCATTGCCAGCACAGAGGAAGCCTGTTGCATGCTAAGCCTGTGTCCTCTTCTGCAGCATCTTGAGAATGCACTGTCCTGTCTGAAAGGAAATACTGTCTCTTAGCCAGAAGCACACTGGGAGCATAACCTCAGTGTCAAACAGAAAAATACGTTATTCATTACACATCTGAAACATCATTTTCAGAAACAGCAGTTGGTTTTGAGTTGAATAGTCTTAAAGAAGGGGAAGGAGAAGCAAATTCTCCTGGAAAATACATTTTGCTGAGAACATTTCAGCAAAATACAAGAAAAACAAAAACAAAAACAAAAACAAACCCACATTCAGATTCATTTTTACAGACATGGGGATGAAGTTCATCTATAGCATAAATGGGGGTGAGCATGTACCTTTGGTTTGGTGACAGGGTTTAAACAAGGGGTGCCAGAGTACCCCCAAGGGTCTCTTCTAGCACATCACTGATTATTATTTTATATGTTACAATGGCTCTGGTAGGTATTTTATCGCACTATAGATATGTCAGGTTGTGCCAGTGCCTTATAAATTGAGTAGAGAATTCAATTTACAAGCAGAAAACTGAACATGGTTGCTGGCTTCCTTTCAGTACAGGGAATGTATCTTAAAATTGCGTTACTTTGTGTGAGGGAAAGTGCACTAAAATTTTGTTTACATACATAAAATAAACACAGTCTTTGCTAGTCTTCTTCAAACTTACCTACAGATGAAGTGTCTACTGAAATTACCCATTATCTGTTATAATTCAGTTTGTAATCTTCCTCTGAAAATGAGAGTTCATGGAACAATTGTTCTGAACTTAAAATTGAGAATACATTTAAAGATTGAGTCTCAGCAGCATACTGCATAGAAGAAGAAAAGCACTTGGGACTACAGTTAATAGATTTGCTTTTTAAAAGTATGGTATAAATGGGCAATGAAAATATGGGAATTACTGTTAAGACTGATATTGCATCCTTACTTCAGCTACTTGTGCCTAGGCACTGTGGCAAACTAGAAGATATTCTCTTACATTTTTATAAGAACCAAGAGTAGATAATGAAGCCTCTGTTATTCTGAGGCACTGTTGTAAGTTGGCACAGCTGAAGAATAGAATGCCATTCGTTGTTGTTATTGTTAACTATTCTACTTAGAACTGAGTGAGTTTGCTGCTGAGAATTATCTACACTAAAGTCTTCCCTGAGGGATTATAAATATATAATACCCTCCTTATTTTTCTAGATATATATTTTTAGAAGTATTTAAACTTTTTTAAAGAGACAAGAATTCCTTTTTTGATACACAAAGTGTTTAAGATACCTGGTCATCGATGCCAGATTGCCAGGGTGGGTGAAATACTAAGCCACTGACCACTAACAGGAGCTTTCAGGAATACTGCAGGTCCATAGCATCCTTTCCTGCATTCCTTTTATCTTTTTAGTCTTGGCTTATATTTCAAGCACGATCTTGAACTAGGCTAAATCTGAAAATCACTACTGCTTCCCAAACACCCAGCCAGTTTGCAAGAGCTGTGGAGGTGGGCTCAAATCTTCAGAAGGATCTTGGTATGGGTAGACTTTGCTCTGACTCCACAGAAGGAAGCTGTGCTGCTGAACTTGAATGGCTGCCTCATGAAGGCTGAGTTCCAGCTGGCAGCTGAGCGAGCCATCTGCCTACTCCTGTGCAGGTTTCTGAATCTGAATCTAATCTTAATTATCAACTTCAGCAAGAGGTCCCTAATTTGCTCACAGCCCCTATATCATCTGGGGGCATGTTTCAGTACTGTAGCTGGCACTGTTTCCCTATTGCAGTGAGAGCCGCCAAAATGAAAGATGAGGTTTGTCCTTTCAGATGGGAAAGGCATTTCAACCAACACCTAAAAGGAGCTCCAGAAATGCTCAGGGTTTCTATGCTTTGCTTTTAGGAACCAGACACTGTGAGTCAAATTCACAAATCTGAGTTAAGTGCCTTGGTTCTCCTCAAAATGACCCAGAAACAGGAGTCCCAGGTTTATCCAGAAGGAAGAACTGGAGGGAGATGTGTCTGAAATCATAGTGGTCTCACAGACTGATATCTAGGAAGAGCCCCAGGTTAGGCCCTTATCACAGGCAGATTCACAGCCTGGAAACACTTTTCCCAGACTTAAGAGACCTGATTTCTCTCACTTTGGGAACTATTGTTTCACTCTCTTCTGTCAGTGTACAATCTGATGAAGAGCAACGGAGCTCACTGGAGCAGAGACCTGGCTGAAGGACAACATATGCATTTTGCTGGCAAATGCCATTGGACAAAATAACAAATAGCACTGGGTATTTAGGGCTCCTTACTATTAGACATATGTCCCGCACTAGGCTACAGAGTATGACCCCATGAATCCTACATTTCTTTCCTAGCTGTTCCTGCAGGAAAGGCAAATCCAGGTTAGTTTTGCAGCTTGATAACTTGATTTCCTTTAGTCTCAAGAAGACCAGGAACTCTGGTATTTTAGGCTGCAGCCTGAATAATATTCCTCAACCTTTGCTGTCAGTTTGAAGCAGCCACACAAACCGTTCATCTGGCACAGTGGAGTAGGGGTGGCAGTTCCTTGAAGAGGAAGGGAGGAGTATCCTAAAGCTGGTGAGCCGCCAATAGGATCTCTAGTCATTTCCAAATGAGAAGCTTTGTCCCCCTGGAGCTGTGTCAGGACCATCCCCCATATGGCTGTACCCCAGTGGGGAGGAAACCTTCAGGACTAGGACAGTCATCAGATTTATTTTTTTACTGTAAACAATTTATAGAGAGGCAGTACATTCTCCATGTAGTCAAAAATGTTACAGTAGTTTTTATACCTTTCTTACAGGTATTTTTGTGGTTCATCTTTACCAGAGTTCATTGGATTTTCTATTTTCCTTCTGTGTTATTTTGTTTATGTATTTATTAACACTTTTCCCCTAGCCAGAACTTACATGAAAAAATTGGCACAAGCAATATAATTGCTAACCCAACATTCAGCCTTGTTTCTTCTTTGTTTCAAATCTCACTCCTCCTCCAAAGCCAGCTGTTTTATCATGTTTTCTAAGACCTCGGTACCCAATTTTCAGCAAACGTGTTCTAAGCTGCAGTATGGCATTTCAGGTGTCAGCCCTGGAGTCATTTGTTTGTTTTTAATATGCCATGGGTGCAGTTTTACTTGCAGCCTGGGCAAGGGAAGGAGGAGAGAGGAAGATAAGGCAAGCTTACTATTCATAAATTTCAGTCCAGCATAGCATTTGAGATTACAACTCAGTGATGGTAATCACTTTATACGAAACTGTTCCAGAATACCAATTTCTAAACTCTTGCCTCATGGAAATGTTTATTGATGAGTTTTAAGTCCTAAGACAGTGAGGCGGCCAAGATGACAGAGAATAGTATGGAGGAAGGATAGGACCAGTGGACAAACAAGAAAGCTTAACGTTACCTGAACTCAGGGCATAACATTAGTGATGACAACATAACATAAAAAAATTTCAAAATTGACTTGACTATTCTGGAACAGCCCTGCATTTATTTCAGAGGGATTATACGGTACAAAAATACTTACGCACACTGCTTTTCTTGATATGGATATAGGTATGTAGGAAGAGGCAAAATGGAAGAGGGAAACTATTTACAAAATTTTTTTTCTATTCGGTTGAGGCATTAACTGAAGTGTTTAAACTGTGCAACGTCCTTGATTTGCAACAGCTCGTTTTTGTTAGGAACCTACTGACAGCTGGGCTTTTGATTCTGCAAAGTGCATGGATCTGTCCAGCTTCACTACTACTTCTCCCTGCCACCTAGAATAAGAAAACTAGCTATAGTTTTATAATGATAATGACAAGAAGCCTTTTTATTCTGTTGAACTCAATGTTTATACTGGTAAATCTTGGTAGAAAAGGAACAGAAAACATATCATCTTTAAAAACAAACAACCAATCCCCTAAATTGTTTGCACATTAGGTGAAATAATTTGTGATACCGAATCCCTGATGTCATAGCAACACTAACTGAACCCGGCAGTGCAGGATAAGTGCAAATTGGTGGACAAGTTTGTTCTTGTTTTCAAGTCTTTTTCTTGACTGACCTACACCACTCCTGTAAATAACCTGAAAGGCAAGGGAAGTACATTCTTACTTGACAATAGCCAAGCAAGTGTAGCATGGGTATACAGACTGAGTTCAGATACTGAAATGGTACACAGCAGATTTTAGAATTTCAAAGGGTTTAATCCAGTAAAGTATTTAAATGTGTACTAACCTTTAAGCTCTTGAATAGTGCATCAGATTAAATTGGTTACATGCAAGTGGTTTGGAGGATCAAGACTGTAAACACATTTCTAATACATGCTGCAATTTACCTGATGAACATAAATTCCTATTTTAACGTAAATTAATTTTACTTTAGCTATAGTTAATTTAAAGTTTGTAACTCTACAAGTGATGTAAATTTAGAGATATACCACACACATGTATCGTGGTAGTAGCAAATTTCTTTTCAGACCTTCATAAATATCAGTGTAATTTTTCTACCTTCCATTTCATTTTAGTAGGCTGCGTGCTGAGAGTTGTACCCTCTTTTGTGATATGGCTTATTATCACAACACACATTTTCATGATTGTTGTCAAAAAAAGACAGCATTTAGGGCAGTTGTTTAGTTTAACTGATCAGTAGAGTGCTACTTTGAGATCATTTGGGACGGGGGGGACTGAAATTTTCCAATGGAAGCCGTTGGAAGAATGTAATTACCTCACTTGGGATTTGGGCCAACCCTGCAAACAACCAATTTCCACAGAAGTGATTGAGGTTCTTTCCATTTAGTTTAATGAGAGTTGGATGGGGCTGTAAGGCATTACAGTCCTTTTGGGAAAATCCCAGGGGATCTTTCATTACCACAAAAGCTGAGGACGTTGGTTTTATGCTTCCTCCAAAGTACAGCAGCCCTTGCATCAGCATGTCTCCACTGCTGTTCACCAGCATTACAGGCTCAGGGGGAAGTAGGCCACCATGGTGCTGCTTTCTATGCTTGAGAGGGATCTAGGGTACTGGCAGATGATGGTGTTTAGCTTTCTTCTGGGTTTAGGCCATCCATGAGCTTTACTGAGTTGTTCAGCTATTGGTGGGTGTACTGGAGTGCTGTTGCAATGAGCAAGGAGCGGATGTGATGCCTCACTAATTCCTCCCCCTCTTTTCAGCCTTGGCACTGAGGAGCATCTGAAAGTCAGCATCAGATTATCACAAGGTTCAAGAATCTTCAATGGCTGGACCCCAGCAGTACTTTAATTGTTGTAGACAAAATTACAGGATTGCCTGCAATGCTACTGATTGATAGTTCTCTGTTTGGGCAGACTTCTTTAATCTTTCCCCTGGTATCAGCATAAAGTGCTAGCAGCATACATTGTATTAGTCATATATGCTAAGATGGATCACTTTTATTAGATTAGCAAATGCTGTAATGCCTCTCTGTTTCAAAGTTGATTTTGCTTTGGTTTGCTTTTTATAAGAGGTAAAGACAAGCTGTAATATACTTATGTCGACATAGGACTAAAATAAATTATGTCCATGCTTATAGTTGTTAGGGGGTATGCTTACCATCCTGTTCCCAAACTTAGTGAGACTATACCCAAATTGTGAGGATGTTGAATTACAGCAGTTTGTTACTCATTCAGCATTGTCAGAATGAGGGTTGGGAGCCATTAGGAGACTGAGGCGTCAGTGAGGATTCTTGACGTTGCAAAGCAATGCCAATATTCCCTGTTTTCCCACAATATTTTATGGAGCAAGGAAAATAAAGGAGTTTTGCATCAGTATTGTGTTTGTACTGACATTTGGGGAGTGCAGAATTGAGAGCTGTAAAATATTGATGTTCCTGTCCTGATGTTAGGTGAAATTAGAATTGCCTTTTCTAAGGTTAAAAAAAAAAAAAAAAAAAAAAAATCAGTTTTTCTTTCTCCAAGAAGGTGCAACATTTGCTTCCACCAGACAGCTGTCCATTAATGACAGTATATGTCTTCACAATCTCCGTGTCAGTATGTCTGACGCTCTGAGAATTACTATTACAGTGTATGTTGGACGAGATGTATGTCTTGTAAGCATTAGAGGTCATGTCTGTGATCAAAAGTCACCAATTTGTGACTTGAAACTCCAGTTCTTCTCACCTTCTTTTATCCACTGCCTCTTTTCCATGCTTTTTCCTGGTTCCCTCATCACACAGTACCTTCTCTCTCATTTACACTACCTGCCACTCCACAAAAAAAAAAAAAAGAAAACAGCTTTGCCATACTAAGATTTTCATGGACAATACAGTTACAGGAGGAAAGAGGAAGGTTAAAGCCTCTGAATTTTTTTTGACATATGGCTGAGAGGCATAAGGCTCCCTGCCAGTGGTAGTCTCTCCTCCGTTCTTCAGGCTCTCTGCCAGTGCTACTCTCTGCTCCATTCTCCAGGCTGCCTGCCTGCCATAGGATATTTTTGATGAAAAAGCATAAATACAAAACAGTATTTCTCTACTTTTCCCTCTACTTCACACAAAGCTTGCTAAGGCGTGAAAAACATTCATCTAACATTTTAGCAAAGCAGACTGAATACTGATTTTTATTTTTTAGTAACTTCAAGACTAAGGTACTATAAAATGTACAATTTTTTCTTGACACAGTGGCAGAAGTCATGAAGGTAGGACTAGCTGGTTTTTTGCTCACAACTAACAGGGCTCCTGTCAGTGATTGTTCCTTACCCCATGAATATGTTGAAACTTCTTGCCTTGAACAGAGAACTGGACACTTCATATCCCTGCTCAAGTGTTTTCTAACTGCTACTAACTATGCTACTAGTTGGGACAAGAAACATTTCTGGAAGGAGAGTCAGAAGAGAAAAGTGTGTTGCGTATGACCCTGTGATGTGAATGGCAGTCAGCAAAATTCTGTGTGACCTCAGGTGGGGATCAACAATTGAGAAAAGCCAGGATAAATGGCAGCATTGCCAAGTTTAGTGAGAAGCCAAAGGAAAATTGGTTACAGTGCTGGCTTCTAGAAGGCTGTTTCCTGGCATGAGCTGGCTCAACTTGAAGGCATGTGAGGCCAATTAAATAAGTACTAGCCACTTGCAAGGGGTATGCCTGTTAGAAGCTGCTTTCATAAAGACATAAAAGTGCTATTAATCAAAATATAGTCTACATGTTGGCCATAATTAAAATACTTTGACTAGAAGGCTGTATAATAGGTTTTATTTTGACATGGTATGTTTAACTCTTCAGTAGCTGTATCTGTGGAAGCCATTGCAGAGAGATTGGATCTCTAAGCCATCAGCAGTGAGGTAAATGGCATTTAGTTTTGCTCCAGGGAAGGATTTCTTCTTTCATCAAGTGTCACCTCTACCATGATGTGCCTGAATAAATATAACTAGCTTCACTTACTTTAGTGGCATCTCCTGGGACGACACTGCCAATGTAAGTTATTTATGATTTGGGATGGGTTGAATACTAGTCACAGCACAAAAATGTTACCTTCTAAGCTTACTGCATATTGCAGGTGATGGAGACAAAAACTTTTTCCTTATTAAAGGACTATTTCACTGTAGCAATAAAATTTGTTGGCCCATTTTCATCTCTGCCAACAGCACTTCTCACATAGTATTGTGTTCCTGTATGTAACAATAACTTTGGCTCTGAAGCTCCATTGAACAGGAGTATTGATGAGGTCTTCCTTTTCCTCAGCTCAAGGACAGGCTCCTCACCACCTAGCAGATCCAGGAGTTTGTCTGATTAGAGGCATTCCAACTGTCATCTCAAAATAAGTCCTAACTTTGCTGTCCTGCAGAGTAATATGCTAGTATCAGCAATCAGAAAGTAAGGCAAATATTTGCAGATTCATTTCTGAGATAATTTGGGCAAATCAATATTATTTTGCTGCATTTCTTGGTTATTGAAAATATACCAAAGGCAGCACGGGGTTAAGATTCAAATTTTGTTAAATGTTGCACTCACCAATATAGTCAAATTTTAAGTCTAGAAGTTAGAAACTTTGCATCAGATGTGCTAGGTTGCTTTTAAAAATAGTTTCTGTCTTACTGTATCTTGTATCTTACCTGTTTTTACCATATATAAGTTACCATTCTATATTTATGATGGCTTAAAACTCTGTGCTCATTTCAAGACAGTTCACAGGTTGCTGAGCCATAATAAGGCCTTCATGCATTATAAAAGCAGTTTGTCTTATGAATGCTATATATTGAACAAGCTTAGGAGAAACGTGTGATCAAAGTAATACAGGAGTGTTAGTAAAGATAATAAAAAATACACAAACAGTACATAAATGACTAATTAGTAAATTAAATGATACATAATAAAGAGTAAAACAAGTAAATGCAAAGTCCATAATGTAATGTATGTACAGCCACGTTTGTACCACACTCTAAAAGCTCCAAATTGCACTGAAATCAAAATATGATGTAAAGATGACAACATATTTGACACTCCCCATTTCATTCCTTAGGAAGCGTATGATACTGCAATAAAATGCAATGTCAAGATAGTGTAGATCTGAATAAAATTTCCCTCGTATAAAGCTAAATGATTTTAATTTTGAACTTTTCTGCATGTTACATATTTAGGAGAAAGAAAATACAATGTTTTTGAAGTCTCTGTTACCCTAAGGCTTTTTAGTGCTGTTAACTATCAGTGCACATATTTGTAAATGGGGACATTAATTCTGCTGCATTGGCCTCTGTGACAGCCTGTGCAGCACATAGTCCTCACCTTAATATAGGTTTTGAATTATGAAAGATGCCTTTTGCAAGCTTTTACAATGGACTGTATTTCACACCAGCATATAGAAAAACACCATGAAAATTGCTATTTGAGTAGTAATTTCAGAATGACATTTCATTTGAAAATTCGTTATGACTTACCAAAATATCCCTTTTCTATGAACCACCACACCTGTCTTTCCTAGGTTAAAGGAATGCTCTCAAAAACATGCAATGCTTTTTTGCTGTGTGTTAGTAAGTTCACCTCAAGACATAATCTTAGAAACATTGTTCAGCATAGTTTTCCTGAAATTAATGGAACTATTTACAACTGAAAGGACTCAAATTGGAGCTCTACTTGTCTAGAAATGTCAGGCAGCAAAGAACATTACTTTAATGGGACAATTTTAAGGATTTTCATCATTTATGGTTTCTTTTTGATAATTTGTACAGTTTTTCAAACAGACCCAATTTTCACTGTGGGATTTATCTCTTATGCGTAGGTCTTTTACTCTGAGGTTGTATTTACATTCTTGGAAATAGTGGGGCTAAAGAAGGAAAGGGAAATGCTGATAGTATTGTGACCAGTTTTATTTTGTAATAAGGATAGTTGCTAAGGCACTGTCATGAGAGGAGGAAGAACATGGCTTGCATCTTACTCAGCCTAAACAAGTTTAAACCCACATATCTCACCCCATTGAGAAGAGAGAGAGAGCCTGTGGGCTATAGGTTAGACTGCCTGGAGAATACATTTACTCATCGTTCACACTGAGACTGATACAGAAATCCTCCATGGGAGATCCAGGGACTTGGGAACATTTTTCTGTGGGAGAAGTGGCTTAGCTTCAGTTTATGTGTGGTAACTACATCACTGATTAGGGTACCAACCAAGGAAAGAGAGGTCTCCAGAGCTCTACTCTCAAGCATATTTCAGTTTTTCATGCAGTAAATATTTCATCTAAAATGGTAGGAAGAGTCAATTTGCAGTATAGTTCTTGCATGGTCTCATTCCTTGAATTTGCTCTAACACAAAATGTGGCAACAAAGTCATATGGAGAATTTTGAGGAATATGGAGCCAAGACTGTCCCACAGACTCAAGGACATGCTGAAATTCAACATTTTAGCAATCTGGATATTACAAAATTCAACATTTTAGCAATCTGGTGAGCCTTGAGAAAGGGAGAAAGAAGAAAAACTAGATCTGGAGAGCTTCTTTACCCTTCATGGATTCAGACACCTGCCAAGCACCATGCCTTCATATCCTTGGCTTTCTACAGACATAGTTGTTTTAGGTTGCAACAGGATCAAGACAGTTCAGACTATTTATCTAAGATAGGTATATGCGGAGTATCTTTGTTTACTGAAATACCTCATGAAAGTATGTTGTGATGAACTTTTCATCAAGATTTGTTCTTTGACCTTCTTTCATCTGAGAATCATGATTCAAGCATGTTGAGACAGTGTTCTAACATGAAGTTTCTTACCTGAATTTTTGAGAGGGAAAGGAAAAAGAGAACACACTGGAATTTATTCTACATTGGTCTCACCACGTGTAGACTGTATGCTGGGTAGAGGATTATGCACATCATTTTATTATCTCTTGGCTATTTTAGTTCTCAGTGCTGGAATCGCTTATGGCAGAATTTCAGTGACAAGCAATAAGTTTTGATATTGAATACAATGTCTGTGGAATGTCTATTTGCGATAAACAAAAAGGGATTCTGTAATAAGAATCATTTAAAAGAAATCCCTCAATGAGACAAGGTTTTGATCATGCCTGATTTTGCTATGAACAACTCATATCCGTAACATAACACATCTGCTAAAGTGTTGTAGTTGAGTTCTGTCCTAATAAGTGAGTCTGAAGGATGTCTTACAGCTTTAAACTTTTATATTTTTCCAACTGTATAATTTTGCCTAATGAAAGGACATTACCCCCCCCCCCCAGTCAATGTGGCCTCCGTTGCTGTCGTAATGTATTTGTGGATGCATTATCACTGCTTCTGCTTCTGCTTCTGTGAATGAACAATTCCAAAGCAGCTACAGAGAATTTATTTGCTGATTACTCACCTGCTATTAAAGTAGTTCCAAATAAAGTGAAATGGCAGACACACTGGCTCTTGGAAGCTCTTTCCAACTATAAGAGGAATTCTGTGTATTCTCTGCAGCTCTCAAACTGCTTTACAGATGCACCATATTTAATTAGATTAGTTTTAATTAGACTGCAGATGCAAAGTTGCATCTGCGTATCACTATTAGTCTGTTTTGAGGCACTTTCAGCCAATAACAAACCATGTCTCGTTTGCATTAATTTAAATGTGTTAACCTTTTGCTTGCTGGAATAATCACTATGGAAGAACATATATAACTTAGAGATTAATATGTTGTTATTGTCATGTGGCACCATATGCAGAAACTGAAGTAGCCTAAGAGACAGTCATGCAAGGGAAGAAAAAATGAAATTGCACTGAAGAATTAATTCACTCTTAAATCTTTCTGAGAATTCCATTTATACTTATTTAAATTCCTTTAGAGTATTTATTTTCCAAGGCAATCTTTGCAAGCTTTGGACTTTATTGATTTCTCTTCTACCCTTAGTGCTTGTTTTCTTTATGATCTTTTCATTTTTATTTCTTCATGCTTCACAGGGTCCATTTTCTTTTGCTGCCTCTCCCTTTCTGTTCTGAGCTTAACTCAGTTCTGAGGAGACAGAGGATTAATTGTTCATTACTGGTGATGCTACAAGTTTGAAAGAATTGTCAATTAGCTACTGCAAAGTTCTTATTAGGAGAGAGCGCAGCTGCTTCTTTAGTTAATGGCAGAGTATTTGCAAGAGGAATTGGGAACCAGGGACAGGATCCTCGCTGAAGTCATCAGGACTGTGGCCATTGATTTCAGCAGAATGAGCCTTTAACCCTGACTTCTAATTCCCACAGTGATTGCTTTTCCTATGCTTAGTTATGGCATTCCTTTTTGATTTTTATTTTTGTATTCTGGCCAAACTTGGGGTTAATCACTTCAGGTTTGATTGTATTTACATAACGACAGAAGCAAGAACTCTGCTGTGTACTTTTAATTTTAAGAGTTGATCATTTTTTCAGACTCTTTGATCAGTAGCAATGAAATTAGTCCAATGAGAAGAATGGGGTTTAATTATATTATTTTAATAAGTGGGATGCACTTTTGAGCAACAAGGGGATGCAGTGGTTGCTAAATAGCAATAAGAAAATGTCTTCATGTAGAGCAGCTGCTAAGGTTGACTGTAAATACTGGAGCAAAGTATTACTAGAGTGGAAATATGCCAGTCTCAGGAGAGAAGTGTACACTGGGCATGGGGTTAGATTGACCACTCTCAAGTTTTAGTGACATTCTTTATGATCCTGAAAGCAAGTCACAGGTCATCCTCTCCTGGCTTTCCTTCTTTAAAACAGAATTAATACTTTTCTCTGACTATGCCAATTAGCAAATTATCGTTCAGAAAGCAATTCAAAGATAAAAAACAATGAACATGGAGTGGTGTCAATGAGAGAACTGCAGATTCAAGTCTAGTATAGAACTTTTGAGTCAGATCCTGTTGACCATTTACTGCAGCAAAGTCAAACAAGAAAGTCTAATAGTTTATTTTCAGAGATGGCGTAAAGTTCTGTTTCCTGTTCTCTTCCCAATGAACAGAAGAAGCTGGTGACATTTCAGCACCAAATTTTCAATATGCCCTGACAGGAATGCTTCACTTAGTGGAGAAAATCTGTCCTGGACATACCTGTAGGATCAATCTGTGCTGAGTGTCAATAGGACACTACAGAAGGTGAGAGAGAGGAAAAGGTTTCTCTTTCTGTGAATTGAGCTTGTGCAATTAGATCCCATAAGGGATGTAAGTGCCTAGAATGTGTCTGGTTTTCATTTGGACAGCAAAAGGCAAAACTGACACCTGCCGCACGTAATCAAAGGTGGACTCTGGTACTGAGAGAGGGGATTTCTTTCTTTCTGTCGTATCCAGGAAAAATGACTGACTTAATTTGAGAAAAGCTTGCAGCCTGCATTCTGTATTACATGGCTGGACTTCAGACTCAGTGCAAGGGGGGGTCAAGTGGCCTTAGAACGATGAAAAACCTCCCAGGCTGGCTGCGCAGCAGCAAGCTGGATAGAGGGGTTTAAAATGGAGGGTTTTCATCTGAAACCCTTAGCGCAAGTCTGTTTCACCTGTCTGCTTAACACTGGGGAATGAAAATTTCCTCTTTGAAGAACAGATGCCTACAGCCCTTTTTTGGGGGGAAAGGGGGTTGGAGTAGAACAAGCCTGGATCTCTGATACTACACTGGTAGCACAGCTCTCTACTTTTTATATAATAATCTAAAAGGTGGAATGCTCCTTCAGGAAATGGAGAGGCTTAGATTAAATTCCTTCATCAAGCTGGAAAGTCTACTGGATGATAGCACTTCTAAGTCATGCTGAAGTCATGGTATTGTGTAAGAAATACAAACCATAGGCCAATATAAGACGGAGAACAGATTTCTGGTTCTGATTCTCAACGCTGCTAAATTTTAGAATAGGCAACATTCACCAGATAAAATACAGACATTGAAGAAAAAAGTCTTCTTTTTCATAGTTTCTCCTCTGTCCCAAAGCTTGCAGAGTCATACTTCACCTCTACCTTGTGTCAGGTTTCAAAAAAAAAGGGAGGTAAAAGTACAGGATGAGATTTTTAGGGAGAGCTGCAGTCTTAAGAGACAGATAGTAGTTGCTTTTGCTGATAGACAATAAGATTAACAGGACAAACAAAGCATCAGGACAGACTGCCTGTATTAATCCACACTGTATGAGAACATTTTGTGTTGTCCTTCAGGATGATAGGTGTGCTTATAAAACAGTCCTTTCCAGGCTTCCTTTCTTTCAGATCCTCATCATCCCCTAAACTGAAACTATCAACTTCAGGTTACTGGAACACACCCTTATGGCCTCACTGAATAGGGACCCTGACTACAGCTCATATAAATTAAATATTCAGGCTAATTAGCAGGAGACAGAAGAATGAAGCACAACATGAGAGAAAGCAGATTCCAGGCATGATAAATTAATAACTTATTACATTGCTAGGTAGGCAAAGTGAGAAGCACAGCAACAGTGAGGAGTGTGTTCTCCTTCTACCTTACAGAAGTAATGATGAAGGATATGAGAAACAATTTGCAGTTAGTACGTAGGATATGTGGATTAAGAGATCAAATACAGTCTGCAGCTTTTTCATTCCACAGAGGTGAAGAGCTGTATCTATACATCAACCACATAATTTTGATGTAGATTTCAGCATACTAACATGAAATTCCAGGTATGTTTACATAAAGGTTGTGTTCTTGGTTCCTTCAGCAAACAGACCACTTTTCCAAGAAACGCAGCTTCCCTGGGCTTGTACGGGTAGCTTTTAATGCCTCTGAGGAGCGGTGTTAACTTCTTCCAGACTGAACTAGGAGTTAGGAAAACTTTAATGCCTAGCATTTACACAAAGCATTTTGGAGAGAATTGTGACCTTACCTCAATGGAACAAAATTTCAACTTCTGTATTTATGGAGGCCAGAAAAAAGCCTTAGAGTTCTTGTCCTAAAAAGGATAGTCTTCCTTCTTGGGGAGCATAGCTCCAGATTTTATTAGATCTATTAATGAGGTCAAATGATGCTTTTAGGCTGGTAGCTAATGTAAACCAAATCTATTTATCACTTTGGCAGTGGTTCCTGCAACAAAGTTAATGACTATTACAGCATTTATACTTAGCCAATCAGGAATGGTGCTTTTTTGTGAAAAAAGGCAGAAGTTCGTAATCAATCATCATCATCCTCATCATAATAGTGCTGCTAAATGAGCTTCTGAAAAAGAAGAGCAACATGGCTATTAACCTTAACCGTACCTTGAAAATAGATTTCTTCCTACAAAGGCCAGTGCTGATATGTGGGTTGCAGCCTTGATAGCTTCTTGCAGAATAAAGGATGTCGAAATACTAAGCAAGGGCAAAACCCATATTTAGATTCTTTGCTTCAGTCTTTTCACGTAAAGCTGAATACCTAAAAAGAGAAAGGTCAAAACCTGCTATTTTTTTAGATAGCAGGTGAAAACAACATTTTGTTCAAGGTACTTGAGTTATATAGAGTCAGTGAATAATCAATTCTGTATTAGTGGTGTGTCTAATAATGTACAGATTCCACAAAACTGTATCTTTATAATATCTTCCGATACACGTCTTCATAGTGACAGCCATGTGCTGGCAGAACACAGCAGACTGCTGGAAAAGCTGTTGTGCACATTCATGTACTTTCTTTGGAAGTTTGGCTTGGCAGGGAAGAAGTGAGGGGAGTTATCTTTTGTGGTGATTTTGAGGCAGAGGTGCAGTGTGCCATGGGAATACCTCTTTCTTTCTGTCCCCAGCACTGGCATGAGGCTTGAGATACCTGGGCTGTTGGTACCTATTCCTTCGAAATTTGCAAAGCTGGTATAAATATCCTGAGCAGCACCTCTGCTTAATAGATAGAGGTCATTAAAACATTTTAGTTTGAATGCCTGGGGCAAGTGTGGGACCATTGAGTCCATCAGCACACGCCCCCGAGGCAATCTGGTAGACTACACACTGCAGAACAGCTCGCCTGGCATGCATCATATACCCGTGCAGCAGAGCCCACACTGTTATGCCCCCAATCCCATGAACCAGTGTCACCCATATAATGTTCTCAAAACACCTGCATCATGGACAGTTTACTCTTTGTCCTCTCCCAAGCTCAGCAGAGTGCCACATCAAGGACAGAGTGGCCTGCCAGGAATGCTCTCCTGCATAGCCCTGCACAACTAAATTAACACACAATTTGAGGTCCCTTGGAAAAATGCATACATAGAGGCACAGCCAGCCTTGCTTAGTTCCACTGAGGTGAGCAGAGCCAGCAGGGTTGGAATAGCACAGTCTCAGTGCCAGCACCCTGCTCTGGTGCTCTCTACAACTGGCGCATGGTGTGAGCCCTTGCCTGCATACAGTGCACCCGATCAGGCATTGCTAGCATCTGGTTGCATCTGGATTTGAGAGGACACTACACCAACAAAGCGTATCTTATTGGCAATCTGTGTTAACGTGTATGGTTCACGCCAGTCATGCCTGCCTACCAATAACCGCACATAAGTATTATCAGGCCATTAGTGGTGTTACAGGCATCCTAGAAACAAAGATGATGGACCATGTGGGATGTTGCAGTCATGGTCACTAGGGACAGGGAATTTAATCTCATGCTGAGGGTTCAGCATGAAAGTGCTTGACGTACAACCATTTGTGCAAAAAATAGACAAGAGTGTGTGGCCTGAAGAATTATTGAATGTACCAAATTTTTATTTGGGGCATTCCTATTAAAAGCTGTCACCTGGAGCACCAGAGTGAGCCATGGTTATAATCTCGTTTGTCTGGGGCTAACTGCTATTGTCTTAATAATGCGGTCAGCTCAGGCATTCCTTTTGGAGGGTCCCGACCAAACATGTGTCTTGCTTTTCTGTGTCCTTTGTTTCAGGGCCCAGTCTTTGCCATTACCTTGGCCACTGGTGAGATACGGAGGTGCCAGGCTGGCTGCCTGGGTTCCCTCCAGAAAGAGGACGTTCGTGTCTTAAGTGAACAGGATCCTAGGAGGATCTTACTGAGGTGATAGGAGGGCTATTTAGCAAGGGTTGCGCACAAGGGAGTGCTGGGCGATGTGCTTGGACAGGCTGGGTCTAGTAGCATACAAGCCTGCTGCATTCTCGTAGGCTGATGGGTGGACAAGGGCACAGCTCTTGTGAGCAGTCGGTTAGACCAAGATGTGCACCACACAGGCTGGGGACCTTACGCTGTAAAGCCTCTCGGGCGAGACTGTATTTTTATTTCATCTGTGTGCACTGTGTAATCTGGTGAGGCATTTCTTTTGAGTCGGTGCCTTTAGGCACTACCCACACACAAATGACTGTCTATTAATAATGATAATATTTAATGAAAGAATCTTGTTTAAACTTATAACTGTACATTTAAAATAACAGATCAAGAAATGCAGATATTCAGTTGATTTCAATGGGTATACACTATTGCCCAGCAAAAGAAATATGCTTTTACAGGTACATTACTGTCACAAAAAGAAATACAGCTTCTTGTATGAGTGGTTACTGCCTACATTCTGCAATTGACCTAACATACAGTAAAAATTCAAAAAACAGTCCTGTTCCTAGCCTTGTTGCGACTTTAATTCTAGCTGGAAGAAGGAGATTGGTTTTAGTTTACTCCTTGATTGTTTTATAATTGATTTATCATTGCTACAGCTATGCAATTAATTTAAAAAAAACCCAAAACATTCTGGACATCGAAGACATGAAAAAGTTCACCAACCTATTAGAAATTAGCCTTTCTTACTGCTTGCCATACTTAATTATGTGAATGCTTTCCTGTTGAAGCAATTAAAAAATTTAAAAACACCAACAAAGACTTTTATGTCTGAAAGTATTAATCAATTTTAGAAATTATTTGTTCCTGTTATTCTTAACTGCAGAATACGTATGTTTCTTGGATAAGTGGGTGGTAGATCCAATACATATATATAT